>NW_027664829.1:0-15730 GCF_963921795.1 Nannobrachium achirus | reverse complement strand
GTTATTGTTATCATTATTGCTATTATTAATCCAATCTGTGTGAGTTGCAGAATGTGGATGATCAGTCTGACTGAAAATAGCCACAAGCTTATTTCGACCATCAATACTTAATAAACTTTACTTTTCACTATGTAGGCCTACAGTCTGCTCTTTTTCCCGTCTGCATCAAAACCTCTTTAGCCAAAAATAGCAGATCTACAAGCTGCTTGTAGATCTGCTATTTTTGGCTAAAGTTCTCAGATTATGGACACTAGGGTTCAGGTGGTTATTATAAAAAAAAAAGGCGAAAGGAAAGTTTCTATCTCACAAAGATTTGGAGGACCCCCTGTAGTAAAGAGTAGTGAAAATAGCAGACCTAAATAGGTGTTAACAGTAAATGCAGGGCTCATGCAGGGTCACAGAGAAGCCCGCTGCTCGCCGAGGCGTTGCGCCGCCGCTACGGACCGCCGTACAGTTATGAGCACGCTTATCTCCAACCATCACACATCCACTAGCGCCACGGGACCCCAGATCAGCTGACTACACCACAATGCACGCCTCACTGACCGCCGTGTCCATGTACTCTCTCTCTCTCTGTGTGTGTGTGTGTGTGTGTGTGTGTGTGTGTGTGTGTGTGTGTGTGTGTGTGTGTGTGTGTGTGTGTGTGTGTGTGTGTGTGTGTGTGTGTGTGTGTGTGTGTGTGTTTTGCACGCGCGTGTGCGTCCACGCACACGGCACGTGCACTTCTACAGTATTACTATACTTGTGGGGGCAATATATGTCCCCACAATTCAATTAGAATTTAAGAAATAGATATTAAAAGGACCATTGTCCCGGTCCCCACAATAGAGTTATAGGCTTACAATTATGGAAAAGATTCGTGTTCTTGGGGTTAGGATTAGGATCAGGCATTTACGGGTTAGACTTAGGGGTTAGGGTTGGAGTTATGTGTGATTTATTCCTCAGTCGTGCGCCGGTGCCGAAGCACTGGAAATAGCGACACCGAGGAGCTCACAGCGCACTGTAGCGCCCACGCTTTGTGGCATTCTTAAAGCTGTCGTCCTGGAAATGTCGATGTACTCAGAAGTATACTAATGCGAACCTGTGTGTGTGTGTGTGTGTGTGTGTGTGTGTGTGTGTGTGTGTGTGTGTGTGTGTGTGTGTGTGTGTGTGTGTGTGTGTGTGTGTGTGTGTGTGTGTGTGTGTGTGTGTGTGTGTGCACATACATACGTGTTTGCAATAGGGACGTGCCTCACCGCATGCGTAACTCTGCATATGCTGACTGAGTGCACAATGTTTGTCTGACAAAGAGACAAAGGATTCCCAGGCCAGAGAGAGAGAGAGAAAGACTGATAGAGAAAAAGCATGAGAGAGAGAGGCAGAGAGAGGGAGAGGGAGAGAGAGAGAGAGACAGAGAGAGAGAGAGAGAGAGAGAGAGAGAGAGAGAGAGAGAGAGAGAGAAGAGAGAGAAGAGAGAAGAGAGAAAGAGAGAGAGAGAGAGAGAGCGAGAGAGAGAGAGAGACCTTGAGCTATATTTTCGTCCATGCCTTAGTTACCCCTTATCCCTAAACTTACCGGTATTCCCCTGTTTTTACTATTTTGAAGAAGAAAAAAACATTTTAAAATACTTCAAATAGCCGATCTATATACAGATGTGCCATTTCATAACTTCACACGTCCTAACAGTAGATTTTCAGGGGATTTGCAGACCATTAAGCTTGTAGATGATCTATTTTTGCAATTTTTATGACCTTCTTTGAGTTTAAATCTACCTATGAAGGTGGATTCTGCTTTTCAATGGGAATGGAGTGGTTCTTGCCATTTGCGAGTTCTGCAAAAATACGCTCCATTCTCCATAAAAAAAAAAGAAATTGGAAAGCCAAAACAGGGAAAGAAACCTGTGGAAAAAGTGTTTTTGCAGGATTATTTCAGAGCAGGAAATACCGAAGAGTTGAAACGGCACATCTATAGCTCACAAATGTTGTGAGCTATTTAAAAATATTTTTTTAAATAGTGAAAAAATGGCAAAAGAGTTTGGGATAAGGTTAAGGCATGGACGACACGGGGCCCTTGGCTTTAGCTTGAGTCCCTCATCGGTGGCTTCATCATTAACATCATCATGGCTCCCTTTTCCAAAGTTGGTTGTGCCTCAGGCCTCTGTTGTTCTCGCTCGACATTAGATAACTCATATATCTCAAAGTGACAAGCCGTTGTGAGCTGGTCGATTGTATATTTGATGCAGGCACGTGCACACATAGACATCAAAGGGGGCTTGAGCCCCTGCCCTTTTATAAGTCTGTAAATGTTCCCTCTCCAGACCATGAATGCAGTTTTTACTATGTTGAAAGAAATGCAAATGCCCACTTTCCACACATTAACAGAAGGCAGCATTCAAGAGAATTGCCTCGTCCAAACTCTCCTGAACTTGAACGCGGCATCTTATGTTGAAAGAATTGCCCTCTCTGTGTAGAAATGCATGCAGTTACTCTACATCTCCAGTATTCACTTGATAATGCTTAGTTCAGTGTGGTATCATGCACCGAAAATAGCCGACCTCCAAGCTCTGTGAGCTTGGAGGTCTGCTATTTTCGATATTTCCACCAAATGGCCCTTTTTGAAATTTCAGCCCCTGCCTCTCTAACATTCTAAAACGTCCCTGTTTTCTGCGATAGTTTTTCCCAGATACAGATGCTGGAGGTTTAAGTGGTTTAAAGTTAACCGATTTTAAGGGTCCATTCGAATGAACACCTGTGATTTTGCTGCGTATAATACTGTATGTATCCCCTTCATTTGTTTCTTGGGACTCTCGCTCTCTCCCTCTCCGTACGTCCCCTCCCCCTTGCTCTCTCGGTGACATTGGTCTAAAGTGGGACAGAGTGTAGGGGGGCAGTGAGGCAGAAGAGACAGAGAGACAGCCCCCCCCCCCCCCCCCCCCACGGCCCCCCATTCCTCCCTAAACACTCCCCTCAGCCTGTCCCCTAAGCTTCAGTACCACTTCGCTCAGATCCCCTCCAACATCTGTTAACGCGCTAGTGTTCAACACTCAACCATAAATTTCTCTTCCTCGTCCCTCCTCCTCTCCTGTTGTGGGGCTTTTTTCTGTCTCCGAGATGCCCCCAGCAACAGTGTCGACCACGATGCATCACCATGGGGTTTGGGGGGGGCGCGTTTAGATGTAGGAGGATGCGACAGAGTGCCACGGCTCTGCCCCCCCTCCCCCCCTTAACATGTCAACCCGGTGGGGGGCACTTCATTCCGCAACGCGTGCAGGCAGGCCGTACTCCGTGGTGTGCATGGTGACCTCGTGCGCCCTGGGATTCTCTTCGGCGAGCGTTGGTTGGGTTCGGCTGTTTGTCAGCGTCGGCTGTGCTTTAATACGTGCCGTGGCCAGCGTTGCCCAGACTTCTTGCGAGAGAAGCAAGTGCAAAAACCAAGCCCAAAAGAAGCTATCATGCTAGGCCACATGGGCACTTAAAACCTACAAGCTTGTTAGATCTGGTATAGAGTGAAATGTGGAATATTTTTGAAACATTTTAACAACACAAACCTTCTATGGGACAAAATGGTTTCAGACGGGGATACGCGGACAATTACATATTAATCTGAATATGAAAATGTTTGAGAACTATACTTTCGTTTAAACAACATTCAGCACGTAAGCCCTAAAATAAGCAACTAAGCCCAGCCCAAAAAAACGCAACCCGCAACTACCAAATACGCAACTACCAAATACCTACAAGCAACTTTTACAGAAAATTACCAGTCCAAAGTCGCATGTTTTAAGCAGACATGGCAACGCTAGCCGTGGCACTGCGGCAGCACCGCCGTGTACACTGTGGACAACATGGCTTTACATGCAGCAGGGCAACATTGATTTGCTCTTCACGCATAGTCACACACACACACACACGCACGCATGCACGCATGCACATATACACACACAGAGACTGGAGTGCAGGCTGTGTACACATGCATGGACATGCACACTGAGCCACATGCATCTGCATGCAAATGCGCCCACGCATGGACGCACTCATTCACAAACAACTATTCTGTGTACACAAGCAGAAATATAAATGTATACAGTATATATTATCACTGTTGGGCTGAAACCTCGTATCTCCAAGTTTCAAATTGGTATGCTTTTTCGCGAAGTAAAGACCTGCTTCATCATACAAGACTGTCACAAAAAACTATTGTGAAAATAGCTGAGTGTCTATTTTCACTACTTTAAATCATGTTTAAAATAATAACAAAAAAAACCTGGGGACTGAGTTACTAGTGAAAATGTCTGCAAATCTTTGAATATATGTATTTTTTAATTGAACATTTGTAACTCAAATGACACAAATTGCTTCTGGGGGGTCCCTGGAACGAAATATTTTGAGATGGGGGTCTGTGGCCAAATACACATCATCTTTGGGGTCCTTGACATGAAAAGGTTTGAGCGCCACTGACATAGAAACATGGCTAGGTTTCTTGCACACATTTTCAAATTTTTTTAAAAAATAGCAGATCTACAAGCTCGCAGCGCGACACTCGGTGCCGCGATGTGAGCTTGTATATCTGCTATTTTTCAATAGCTAACATTCATGGGGGGCCCACAGTGAATCCTTGTACCCAGGGCCCAACATTTTGTGTGGCGCCCCTGTGCCCAGCTTATAGCAATGGGTGTAAGCTGTCACCGCAGACTGAACTGCCACTGCGAGTGACCTCGCCACTGCTTAAGTAACTCCCCGTGTCAACGGGGGTCATTTGAAAACAATAAGCAGTGGGGACACCACAGAGTTCATCCGGCCACAAAAGTATCAAAACAGAGTAGGAACGGCAGCCTTAGGCGGTACCTCTTGAACCAAGCTGTGTTTTCAGTTGACAGAGGTTTTAATCTACTATTTTCACTACTTTTTGTGCAACACTTTTGTATGAAGTATGCTTTAACCCATTTAGGCCTAGAATTATTGAATTCTTTAACTATTGAAACATAGCAGATATACAAGCTCACAGAGCTTGTAGATCTGCTATTTTTGAAAAATTGTGAAAATTAGAATTGTGTCCCGATTCTATAAGTGTCTTTTGAATCCTTCTAAGGTTTTGGAAAAACCTATGTTTCTATGTCAGCAATCTGGCATCAAAGAAAAGATCCTTTTTCACTCAACTGGAGCTCAGTTAGTCTGTTCTTGAGAGACTACTATGTCAGTGGTGCTCAAACTTTTTCATGTGAGATATTTATTTGGCCACGGACCCCCATCTCAAAATATTTAGTTCCAGGGACCCCCCAGAAGCAAGATTTGAGTTACAAACGTTCGCTTTGAAAATACATATATTCAAAGATTTGCACACATTTTCACGACTTTTTCAAAAATAGCAGATCTACAAGCTCGCAGCGCGGCACTCGGCCCAGAAGAGAGGTTTGTAGAAAAACCGTGCTCCAGTCTGCCCTGTATGCTCTGTTCTCCTCCATAATGGATGACTATCAGACATAACAGACCTGTGTAAAATTGGATCATTGACACAACATTGTTTTTGTGTTTTCCACAGCAGAAACCAGGTCACGCTTTAGCACAGTTTGATTCTGTAGTGTGTGTGTGTGTGTGTGTGTGTGTGTGTGTGTGTGTGTGTGTGTGTGTGTGTGTGTGCGTGCGTGTGTGTGCGCGCGTGTGCGTGCGTGCCTGCGTGTGTGCCTGCGTGTGCCTGTGTGTGCCTGTGTGCGTGTGTGTGTGTTTATAATGCATTAGATGTGTCCTGTTAGGCTTCTCATGGCTGGTGAGTGTGTCCCAATGTATTATCTATGAGAGTAAATAATTAAATACAAAGGCGACAACACACTGTTGACAAGTCTGAGATTAGTATGTGTTTATGCGGGGCATGTGTTTCGTGTGCGCGTGTGTGTGTGTGTGTGCATGTGTACACGTGCACGTGTAGATTGTTTTATCAAGAGTCATGGTTCACAGTCATCAGATGCCGATCCTATACTACTGGAGTAGTCCAGTATGTGTGTTGGGTCGCTTGGCTCACTACCAGTGGTTTTCAGACTTTTTCATATCAAGGTCCAGTATTTATTTGACATTTGAGCCTTGGACCACCATTTGATGACATTTCTCTCTGACCCATAACTTAGAATATTTTGTTGTCGTTGGATATAATCCCCCCCCCCCCCCCCACACACACACACACAAAACAAGTATGTGGTATCATAGGAGAGATGGCAACAAGCAACCGTTGATCAAAATAACAATTCTTCTACATTCTCTAATTGCGTAGAAGACTTCTTATAAATTAAGTATATGCAGATGTTAAACAATAATTGAACTCTTAAGAGCGTAAAATTAAACCAAATGGACCCGATTGGTTTCATTAACTCAGTAAAAGATCTATTAGGGTTCATTTGGTTACCAACTCTCCATCATTGAACTAGGGACCACCTGGAATCTCCACTGGTGGTCCCCGGACCACAACCACTGCTCTATACAAAGAGGAAGTCTATCGCAAAAAGTCTTTCTTCAACAGGGAGTCCTTAGAGTTACTACAGGGGGGGCCAAAATCTTTACTACAGGGGTGCCAAAATCTTTGTGCGATAGGATAATTATTTTAAATGAACAACTTGAAGCCTCACATCCCTATTCTGAGGAAAACTTTAGCCAAAAATAGCAGATATACAAGCTTGTATATCTGCTATTTTTGGCAAATAGGTTTGGTGTAGAGGTTAAGTGGTGAAATGTCTGAAAAAACACATGAACACAAATCCAACATAGACTGCAGTGCAGTCAAACAAGTCTATGAATCCATCTATGAAATCTGTGAAAATCTGCGACACAATTTTATACAATATGTAGTTGGGGTCCCTCTCAGCTAAGGGGACCTTGGCCTGAATGAACCCCTGGCCTAATTGAAAGGGTCATAATATGTGTGATATTTAATATTCCAGCATCGGAAGCAGAAAGGTGAGATCGTCGTGACAGAGGGAAGGAGGGAAGGAAGGAATGTGGAAAAGGAAAAGAGACAGAATGAACGATGATGACATTTACTTTAGTTTTACCTCAGCTGGTTAGGATGAGTGCATTTTTCCATCTCCTTTTTTGTCTTCCTCCCCTCGCCCAACTACCCCCCCCCATCTCTCTCTCTCTCTCTCTCTCTCTCTCTCTCTCTCTCTCTCTGCTCTCTCTCTCTCTCTCTCTCTCTCTCTCTCTCTCTCTCTTCAGCCTTCAAGTTGTTCAGAGAGGGTGAGGGCTGTGTGGGTGTGTGGGGTGTCACCTTCTCACAACAGGGATAGAAATAGACTCTGGTGTAAAGTAACCAAGTACATTTTACTGAAGTACTGTACTCATGGACAATTTTGAGGTATTTGTACTTTACTCGAGTATTTCCAATTTCCAATACTTCTACTACATCTCGGATTTACTCCTCTACATTTATTTGTAAACTTTAGTTACTATAGTTAGGCTACTTTGCAGATATAAATTATAATATTATTATAAAACACACATTAACCACTTTAGCCCTATTTTATACCTAGCTTGTAGAGCTTGTAGATCTGCTATTGTCAGACATTTTGTACTTCTACTTGTGGTATATTTGAAGTATATTTTGATGCCAGTACTTTTACTCAAGGACATTTTTGAATTCAGGACTTTTACTTTTTCTACACTGCAGCATTGCAGCAATGATACTTTTACTTCAGTAAAACATGTGAGTACCTTTTCCACCACTGGAAAAAAAAAATAGAGGGGGGAACCAGAGGAGGAGAACGGCAGAGAGAGAGAGAGAGAGAGAGAGAGAGAGAGAGAGAGAGAGAGAGAGAGAGAGAGAGAGAGAGAGAGAGAGAGAGAACAAGGGCCCTATAAGGCAGGCAGAGGGGAAGACAGGGCGAGCGGCAGCTGGCATTTGATGGTGAAGCATGCCTTTTTAATGAGCGCATTAGTCCTGTGCGTTCCTCTCCTCAGAACATCCACTGGGCCACAGACATGAACCAAGGAACACTGGAGAAGGATGAGAAGGTCATGGGGCGGGGACGCAAAACCGGAGAGAGAGACAGAGAATAGGAGATGTGAGAGACGTAGGTTTTTCTTTGGCGCAAGGAAGGATGGATCCAGGAAGGAAGGAATGGTGCATTTATATACAGTAGCGCCTTTATTCAAGGCGCTTAACTACATAGATTGTGCATTACATTCACACACACATTCATACACCGATGGCGCAGGAAACCATGCAAGGCACCAACCTGCTCACCGGGAGCAACTAGGGGTTCAAAGGCTTGCTCAAGGACACTTTGAAACTAACTCTGGGGGAGTCCGGATTCGAACTGGGAACCCTCTCTGTTCTAATGACGGTTTCTCTACCTCTGAGCCGCTGCCGCCCCAAGGAAGGATGGATGGATGGAAGGAAGGAAGGAAGGAAGGAAGGAAGGAAGGAAGGAAGGAAGGAAGGAAGGAAGGAAGGAAGGAAGGAAGGAAGGAAGGAAGGAAGTCTTCAGAGTGCTTTAGTGTGTTCCCTTGTATTATTTGACCTCGCTAGGGATGGGACGATATGCGATATTATCGTTTATCGTGATAAAAAACACTCACGATAATCGTATCGTGAAGATTTAATTTATCGTGATATCGTCCTCTGTCATGCACTGGGGATCAATTCACCTTTTATTTGCCGAGCTGCATATCCGGTACCACTTAAACCCCCTATAATTGGTAAAAGGTACTTATAATATACGTACTTGATACAGTCTTTTTTTCACTCTCTATCAAATGTCTTTGCCAAATAATAGCCGATCTACAAGCTCACAACGAGCTTGTAGATCTGCTATTTTTTGGTAAATTGGATAATATCGTAAATCACGATTTATTATCACGATATGACATTTTCATATCGTCCCACCCCGAGACCTCACCTTATGTGTCCTTCAGCACTTGGAGAAAGAGAGTGACCGAGAGTCAGTATGGAGCTGATCAAGATGCGCTGTTAACTCGGAGATCAATTCTTTCCAGCGAGCGACACTGCCGTGCCACACCGTATAAATTGAGCTGAAAGGACGGAGCGGCAGAATGCCAAGAGTGGCCCCATGAAAAGCACACTACTCATATAACCTAGCATGCCTTATTAACTCTGGTCCATTGTTTTGACATAACCTCCTCTCGTGGCCTTGCAGGGGCTTTTGTCTGTGATGGAGTCAGACCGAGACGGAAGGCAGTTACGTCGCATGCACGGCTCCTTCTATCTCTGGATCCCCTCTCAATAGCGCCCCGGCTAACTATTATCATATGGGCAGCTTTGAATGTGAATAGAGGGGGAATAGAGGAGCAAGCATCATTCATACGACAAGAGAGGAGAGAGAGAGGGGAGGGGGGAAAGAGAGACTGAGAGGGAGGGAGGGAGGGAGGCCCTATTGTCAGTGGGTGTAGATTTCCCTTTGTCAAACACATGCTAATTCTTCAGACCCAACAGAAGAGAGGAGAATAGGAAATGATAGTGTTAGAAAAAGGAGAAAAGGGAGGGTGGGACGGGAAAGGGGGGGGGGGGCAGAGGAGGAGGATGAGGGGGGGTAAGAGGGGAGGGTAGTGGTATTGATTCAAGACTCACAGAATCACACCAAAGCTCTATTCATTTTCATTCAACCGCCCTTGTAATGGAGGTGTTAATATGGCAGGTGGGTTGGGGTGGGTGGGGAGGTGGGGGGGGTGAGGAGATATTGGAGTATTATAGAGACATTTGTATTAACCCACTTGAACCCTATAGTGTCCCCATTCTGAGCATGCCATAATAGGCAAACAGTCATTGTGGCGAGTTGCCTGCACGGCGCTATTTTCTGCTATAAGAGCAAAAGGAGGGGACTAAGTATAGTAGTCCCCTCCTAAAGTACAACAGCATGCACACGCCACGTTTTCTCCCTAAATCCAAGTGCTGTCAGGGAAAAGGTGATGGAACTAAATCTACTGTTGGATTAGGCTAGTTGTGTTGTATATCGTCACTGTCGGGCAGAAACCTCCAAGTTTCACATTTGTACGTTTTTTTCGCAAAGTAAAGCCTTGCTTCATCATTTTGTCGCACAAAACCACTGAAAACAGCAGATCTACAAGCACACAACGCCTCGCATCGGTGCTTGTTGATCAGCTATTTTCACTAGTTTAAATCATTTTCAAAATGATAAATACAAAACGAACAGTTTTGGACATACAGGGTTTCCACCCGACAACGACGATAATGTGTTAGTGCGTGTGTGCGTGCGTGCATACCGTATGTACATGCATGCGTGCACAAGGAGTAGCCTGTGAAATATTGAGCTCAAATGAAATGGATTTTAGCACTAAGGCTTTCCCAGAGCCCCCTTGAAATGGCCTATAATGGACTCTTGTTAATTATCAAATAAATTAGCCAAGGATGGACTGAGGCAGGAGGCAAGAGAGGAGCTGGATTCGTCTTCATAAAACCTCACGTTTGACTTTTCTTCACCGCCGACGAATATTGGCTTTGGAACATTTTGGAAGATCTACTTCTGGAACATTGCAACGCCACAGTTATGCAGTTGTCAGAGTACCTTTCATGCCCACACACTTATAATGGAGATTCTTGTATGTGTCTGTCTGTGTCTGTTTTATACCCATATATGAATTTCCGTGTCAAGTACCGTATGCTCAAAAATGGAGTCTAGGCCAGTCTATGACGTCATATTGATGACATCAGCATACTCCATGTATGGGAATCAATGTTTTTGGGAGATCTGCTAATCCAGCGGATTTCCCCCTCGGGTCCCCTCCGATAACACGCCTAGTTTGTAGTCAGTCGGTCCCATGTGTCAAAATGTCCTTGAGCAAGACACAAACCCTTGACTGCTCCGGATGAGCAGCTTGGTTGTCTTGCTATAGGTTGCAAGAGGTCGGCATGGTTTGCTCAACCGTTAGTGTGTGAATTGGTGCGTGTGAATGTAATGCAAATTGTAAAGCACTTTGAATGAAGGCCCTTTATGAATACACCTTTATAAATGTACAATCTTATCATGTATTTGGAGAAATACGCTAAAGGCAGGTTATTTTTACCACATATTTATCTCCTCACATGAGAACAATGGGAGTTATAGGTTACATATGCAAAGTAGTGTTGATTTAGTTTTAGTTGTTTGAATGAAATTCCATTTAGTTTTAGTAATATTTTATTTTTCATCTGGAATGTTTTAATTTTGGTCTAGTTTTAGTCGACTACATATCATACGATTTTAGTCCACTAATTCTGCAGTTGATTTTTGTTGACAAAAATGTATTTTTATCGGAACTTGACGGTGTTGTAAATGCCTGATTTTACACTTTGCATGCTGAAAATAGCAGATCTACAAGCTCACAACGTGTCACATTGCAATGCATTGTGACTTGTAGTTGCTATATTTTCAGAGCACAACCAAACATAGTCTTTTAGTTCTACAGGATCTCTTCTCCACTTGTCCCTCCCTAACATTCTAGTCTAGTTTTTTAATTTATTGTCAATATATTTAGTCTTAGTTTTAGTCATCGTATAGCTTAGTTTTTATTTAGAGTTTATCCAGTTTTCGTCAGAGAAAAAAGGTAGTCGGCGAATATTTTTCATCATAGTCTTAGTCGACAAAGTCAACACTGATTGTGTTAGTGTTTGGCTGGTGAGGATGGAGCTGACTGGTTGGTAATGTTAGGCTTGGCTGGAGAACATTGGGCCATATGCCACATTACTATTTCATTACTCTGCCTCTCTACCCACTGTGATGAGGTAGCCAAAGTGTAGACGCACGTGTGTGTGTGTGTGTGTGTGTGTGTGTGTGTGTGTGTGTGTGTGTGTGTGTGTGTGTGTGTGTGTGTGTGTGTGTGTGTGTGTGTGTGTGTGTCCACACCCACTGTGCCCTCAGCCCCAAGCGCACACACCCATGCATGAACGCTCACACACAAAGAACACATGTGCACGTTCATACACACACACACACACACACACACACACACACACACAGGTCCGTTTCCAACTGTGTGAGCTGTACCAGTGGAGCTGTCCAGGGTGCTAGCTGAGCAGAAGTGCTCCTATCTCTGTCCATGGTGCTGGTCTGCTTGAAGGCCTCGGGGAACAAGTTTATAATGAACTAAAATATACGTCTCTACTAAAAGGACCGAGGACAACCAAACCACAGATATGTATTACCTTGATAATCATGTCAATAATGTTAGTACTCTGTGGGGCGTGGAACCATACAAACCAAACCGTATTTTACTGCTCTTTCTCTTCATGCAAACCACACAAATAGAGTTATTTGAATAATCTGTGCTGTTCTGTTCTCAGCACGTTTGTCACCTGACACTACAGCTGTTAATTTGGCTGTAGTTTAAACGTCCGTGGTAAGACCCATACCACACAGGCTCTAATGCCTGACAGCGAGTCCCCGGTTCGATTCCTGGCTGCTCTCTCTCTCTCTCTCTCTCTCTCTCTCTCTCCATGCTCCCTGTCTCTCTACCCTGCATGCCTATCAAAGGCTCCGAAAAAGCAACCCGACTCCGCCAGATGGGGCAATATTGAGTTCACAAGTTCACTGTTGTGAACTTGTGAACTCAATACTGCCCCATCTGGCGGAGTAAGGGTTACAGAAAAAGCACCCCTGCCCCATATTTTAGATGCCAAAAGTCCTTGGGATTGGTAAGACGCTCCATTTTGATGAATGCACAGCATTCAGGGGTCATCTCCATTTGGCGGAATGTTTTTTTGTCAAAATGAACATTTTGCCACAGACATTAGCGGGCAATAACACAGAAACATATCGTCACTGTCAGGCAGAAACCTCGTATCTCCAAGTTTCAAATTTGTATGTTTTTTTGCAAAGTAAAGCCCTGCTTCATCATACAAGGCCGTCGCACAAAGGTAGTGAAAACAGCAGATCTACAAGCACACAACGCCTCGCTGTGCGAGGCGTTGTGTGCTTGTAGATCGGCTGTTTTCACTAGTTTAAATCATTTTTAAAATGATAAATTAGTACTCTGTGGGGCGTGGAACCATACAACGGTTTTGGACATACAAGGTTTCCACCCGACAATGACGATATAAAGAGATAGTCCTGAATGACCATGACAGCTCTGTAACTCTGAGAGTGTACACATGGAACCAAATGGACCCGCAAGGGTCCATTTGAGAACCAGGAGACATGACATTCAGTAATTGGGTCTTCAGTAATTGGATAAAAAAATACTTTATTATTGTGTAAAAAACAGTGTAATGGACAAGACCAAGTCTTTGTCGACACACGCATGCACCAAGAGTTTGCTCATGCACGCACGCACGGACACACACGCACGCACGCACGCACGCACGCACGCACGCACGCACGCACGCACGCACGTACGCACGCACGCACGCACGCACGCACGCACGCACGCACACACACACACACACACACACACACTGTCTGGCTCTCACATATGGGTTCACATGGGCCCACACATTATTGTCATTGCCCCCCCGTGCAGAATATGGGACAAGTTATACCGGATGACAGGATCAGCAGACAGACAGCGAGGCAGTCACATGGAGAGAAAGAGCTACAGAGAGAGGGAGAGGTACTGGAGAGAGAGAGAGAGAGAGAGAGAGAGAGAGAGAGAGAGATGATTGCCTTCATTGCAACACAGAGGGTAATGTAATATATCGTCGTTGTCGGGTGAAAACCTTGTATGTCCAAAACAGTTTGGTTTGCATTTATCATTTTAGAAATGATTTAAACTAGTGAAAACAGCTGATATACAAGCACACAACGCCTCGCACCGCGAGGCGTTGTGTGCTTGTAGATCTGCTGTTTTCACTACTTTTGTGCGACGGCCTTGTATGATGAAGCAGGGCTTTACTTTGCAAAAGAACGTACAAATTTGTAACTTGGAGATACAAGGTTTTCTACCCGACAACGACGATATGGTAATAGAACAGTGGTTCCCAAACAGTGGGTCGGACCCATTGGTGGGTCACGGACATTTGAAAACAAACACATACATAGTCCCCATATAGTCTGTTAACAATGTAACTGTTTATCAAACTTTTTATAAAAAACAATTAATTCTATTTTTAAAATCTATGTAGTGTTTTCTGGAGGAGAGAAATGTGACAAGAAATTTGACAAGAAATGTGACAAGAAATTTCTCTCGCAAGCCACGGATCATACCTGTTTGCGGCGACCTGCCATTTTTCAGGGCTATTCTCTCGCTAGTACTGAAACTGCAACTCTGTGAAGCTCTCTTTGCAGAAGTTATTGTATTATGTAAAGCCCTGCTTGTTATTGTAGTTCTATTTAAGCTGTGTAATGAAGAATCAGGGCATTAATTCACGCGTTGTGATGCTTTGTGAACTCGGAGATCCATTGTCAGCTGTTCTTATCAATGACGGACAAAACCTCCAAACTCCACTTGAGATAATTGGGTGAAGTGGTGATAATATATGACACATGCAAGTATCTGATCATATATAAAGTCACAATACCAACTTTGATGAAGCAGTATTGCTTTGTTTTGTTTAAAAAAATATATGGTTTTCTTCAACATTTTGCAGTTAGCTGGTTTTGGCTCAACAGCAGAGATATATATATATTTAAGAAGTAGTGAAAATAGTGTGAGAGCTTGTAGATCTGCTATTTTCACTAGTTTGGGTCCCGGGCAAAAGTCTAATTTCTGTTTTGGGCCTCAAGCTAAAAAGTTGTAATAGAGGATGCACTGTATAGCTAAAATATGATTGGATGTATGGATGGATGGACGGATAGTCGGACGGATGCGGTGCAGTGCAAACTGTGATCACGGGCATGAGATAAAGTCTGTGTGTGTGGTGCAGTTACACAAGCGTGCATGTGTGCAGGCATGTGTAAGGTCATAGTATCAATGATCCCGTCCCTTTGATCGTCTGAAAGGCAAGGTCTCCGCAATATCACTGTCGACATTGTACGTATAACACCATCAGTTATCAGGGTTTTAGGAAGCACATGCTTGTGTCGAACAGCATGTGTGACAAGCGGATCTACGAGCTCACAACGTGTGGCTTCGTGCCGCATTATCAGCTTGTAGATCTGCTATTTTCGCCACATTTATTTCATTTAATTTATCATTTATTCATGAAATCACAGGCGAAATGCCTGTGAAAGGTATTTTGTATTCATGAAAAAGGAATTGTTAATCAAGAACAAAATGTAGGAAACACAAAATATAAGATGCATTCAGTCACTCGCGACCCATACAAATTGGTCCGCGACCCACAAATGGGTCCACGACCCACTGTTTGGGAAACCGTGGTCTAGGGCTGCGTCCCAGGGTCCTTAAATCAAGTCCTACCGGTATTTCCTACACTTCTTTCCCATTCATTTCCTTGTATGTTAGTCCCACCCACTGACAATAGAACACTCCTACAAGGGAGTGGTCCTATCACCTGTGATGTTGTCATCAGAAATGGGACGTCTCCTCTTCTTTATTTTCTCAATAGGGTTAGGAAATAGGAAATAGGATTTGATTGAAGGACCTGGGTCGCAGCCTAGGTGATGGTGAAGTGGTGTGTTGTATGTGTTAGAGACGCGATGCTAAGCTATTAGTCCATGCATGGGCCCGGCCGCTGAATTAACTGCGGGGGCCATTCAGCTGTGTCTGCCCTCTCCTCTATGCACAGTGACATCAACATCATTTAGAGGGCTCATTTTGTTTTCCCCCCGCTAACGATGGGGCCCTCTGCACTTTGTGAGCCCACGGACTCGGACACACACACACACACACACACACACACACACACACACACACACACA
>NW_027664830.1:0-67207 GCF_963921795.1 Nannobrachium achirus | reverse complement strand
CACACTCAACGCACTGGTGTGCCATGTTGTCGTTTGTTTATTCGGTGCACTTGGTGCGTTGTCGTTCGGAAATCCAGTGCGTGGCCCACCGTTGTGCTGAGTGCCAACCCTCACCAACCCTACTCAGAAGATGGGGTTTGACGGTGTGGTGCGTCGGTGAGGTGTTTTGATTGGTTGGTTTTCATGGCCGTGTCTGGAGCGCTTCTCAGCTGTGAACAATGGAGGAAATGACCGCAAAGTGCAGCATTTGCAGCTTAATTGGTCGTTTGGGCTTGATAGTTTCACACACATCAACATGTAAACTAACAGCAGGTAGGCCAATGTTATGAATTACATCTCCTTTCAATAGCAACGTTACGTTAGCATACTTAGCAACTGCAGCTTTTCAGAAAGTTTAAACCTTCAGAGTTCAGAGTGAAAAAGCACACAGCTGCCTCTTAAAACTAGCCTGGGATCGCTTCCAATTTCGGGCTTTTGATCCGGTCGGGAGCGGATGACGTCCTACGTCATTTTGTATTCAAAACGGACTACAATTTGGCCGGAACTACCGACCGGAATCAGTTTTAACCTGGTTTTGAGCATGCGCTAACTGGGATAAAACTGATTCCGGTCGGTAGTTCCGGCCAAAGTGTAGTCCGTTTTGAATACAAAATGACGTAAGATATCATCCGGACCGGATCAACCAACCTGTTTAGTAAACAAATACCCCAGAAAGCCTGGTGAGGCGAGGTTACTTAAAACTGGTCGTTCGTAAATAAGCCACACTGAACGCACTCTACAACGTCACGCCCACTGTACTCACTACACTGAGCACACACCCGGTGCACACTTCCGAACTCACCCATTGTGTCAGTCTCGTGTGGTCTATGACGGCAAACATCTATGATGTCAGATGTCAGTCATCTCCATATTAAAATGTCCATAACTTATTCAAATATGTTCCAATTTCAACAAATGATACATCATATGAAAGCTTAGATTCTGTACTTGAATATTGTACAAAAGAATACTGTACACAAATGAAAAATTACCAATGCAGACATAAGGCACAAAGTACCAGACCTAGTCACAAATATGGCCACATTTTGACCACTTAAACATCCAACCAGGTCTGTGCATTTTTTTGGCCATGCCAGTGCTCGCCCAGCAGTCTGCTGTCACCCAGGCGGATGCATGCACACGCCCATTTGCGCAAGTCAATAAAGAGTACAGCTCTATTAGCCTACCACCACCTGCCAGCATTAATATCTATATTATAGCAATGGGGCCGTTATGTAGTCAATCGATAAGACTATCGTTTTTTTTTATCAACAGTATCGCTTTACACTGGAGACCACCACATACTGTGTGAAATAAGTATAGTTCCACCCGATCCGCGGAGGCGCTTGATGTTCTGTATGTGCGTCATGGCATGTGGTATGACATACAGTACCTCTCTCTCTCTCTCTCTCTCTCTCTCTCTCTCTCTCTCTCCTCTCTCTCTCTCCTCTCTCTCTCCATCTCTCTCTCTCTCCTCTCTCGCCACCTGGGAGCCCAGTGTAGAACCCATGACGATAAACACACACTGTGCTTCAAAGAGATAACCTTTGCCTCACTTGTTTCCATTTGGGAAGCCACCGGAGACTGAACAATAAATAAATAAAAAAGACGTGAGGGAGAAACAGAGACTTGGAGCCTTAAAGAGAAGTGAGCGAGACAGAGAGAGGGGAGAGAGCGTGTGTGTGTGTGTGTGTGTGTGTGTGTGGGTGGTGGGGGGGGGGGGGGGGGGGGGGGGGGGGTTCATTCTACCACATCTGGTCTGTGATGGAATGGAGTATGATCTACACTCTGATCACAATAAATTATTCCTTTCCCTGGCTATAAATATGGCCTGTGCGCTCTCTCTTTCCTCTCTCTCTCTCTCTCTCTCTCTCTCTCTCTCTCTCTCTCAATTCAGTTTCAATTCAAATAGCTTTATTGGCATGAATATAACAATTACAAAATTGCCAATGCATCAAGTTCAGTAAAAAAAAACCGGAATAAATAATAACAGCAGAACACTAATAAAACATGAACTTATGTAATACAATAATTATGCAAATATTGTCATGATGATTGAACTGTGTGTGTGGTGTGTGTGTGTGTGTGTGTGTGTGTGTGTGCGCGTGTGCGTGTGCGGGTGGGTGTGGGTATGGGTATGGGTATGGGTGTGTGAGTAGATGGATGGGTTGTGTGCAACTGTGCGTGCACGGCACGTGTGTATCTATCAAGATATTGACAGTGTCAGATAATAGTCACATTCAGTGTTGTTTGCTTGTGTCCCCCCCCCTCTCTCTCATGTGGTATGACATACAGTACCTCTCTCTCTCTCTCTCTCTCTCTCTCTCTCCTCTCTCCTCTCTCTCTCTCTCTCTCTCTCTCTCCACTCACACTAGAATCTATATGCATATATACTGTATATACTGTACAGTATATTGTATCAGTCATACCAGCATAACAGGAATCTACGCCATAACGGAATAATGCTAATTCTAGTCATAACCTCCCACGTTAGTGCTGCGTGACTTCATCCATCATCTATGAAACTGTGGGCAAGTCGCCAAGAGACAATTGTAGGATCCAACAGTTAGAGGTGACAGAGTACGTACTTACTAAGTACTTACTAAGTACTTACTTACTTACTTACAGTAAGTACAATGTTTAGGTATTTGTATATGATACTCTACTACTAGGATCCAAATATTGTACATTTACTCCACTACATTTATTTGAAAACTTTAGTTACTAGTTACTTTGCAGATATAAATTATTATATTATAAAACATACATTAATTCAATTCAATTCAATTCAAAGGAGCTTTATTGGCATGAGAAAACATCCATTTACATTGCCAAAGCAAGTGTCACAAATAAAAATAAAAACAGTTGAAAATGGGGAGCGTATACAGTATACAGTTGGAGGGGGTACAGCATTGTGTAAACAGAGCTATGTTGCATTGTGACATTTTATATTAGGGGTGTAACGATACATTTTAATAGCGATTCGATACATATCACGATACATGGTTGACGATACGATACATGGACGATATTGGTTCATTTATGGCGATACAATATGATTCGATTCAATGATTTAAAATCGATATAGTAACTATTTAGCAAAGAAATTAAATTTGTGTAAAAGGTGTGGATAGTTCAGGTTTTTAAGGGAAACATGTATTATTATGGATATAAATAAGTAAACACAGTGATTATCTGCCAAATACATGGACATTGACATGAACCCAGAGATTACACACATTTATCGATAGACCAGTGAGTGTAGCTACTGTATATGGAAAGGAAAAGTAATTAAACCCCTGCTTTTCATTTTGTCTTCTTAAAAATGCTAAATACAATGCACAAGTAGGTAGTATCGATACAATCGATTCTTTGCACTGCAGATTCAATACGATACAAAATAAAACGATACAATTCGATTTTAGCTGTTTTCATTTCGATATACTTAGATTTTTTAAGTTAAAAACGATATTTCGATACAGTTACTATATCGTTACACCTCTATTTTATATGTATACAGGGTATAAAGTTTTTGGAACAAATAGCAGCATTATTTTTTCTCTGTTTCATACTGTATGTGCAGTAGGTCTAGATGTCAATCCATGGTTTGTAGTCCTTAGGGTGGTTGTGTTCCAGTCTCTAGCCTTCTTTTACGCAACAGTTCACATTCACAAATCTTTCTGCTGTGTTCGCACATTGTTGTTGTAGGCTATGTAGGCTATATACGTTTGTATCGCGATTACGATATGTATCGATTTATCTCCACATCCCTGATATATATATATATATACACACTTAGAAAAAAAGAGACCGCAAAGGGTTTTATGACTATGGGGTCCCTAATTCGAACCCTGACTAAGGGCCCATTTGATTTCATTGTATGCTCTCAAGAGTTAAAGATCTACGGTATAATGGTACATTTGGTAAATCTGCATCAATTAGCTGGGGACCACCTGGAACTCCCTCAAGGACCACTGGTTGAGAACCACTGTGCTCGACAAAGCCGGTTGCACCGCACTGGATTCAAACCCCCAGACGCCGCGGCAATGGCGGGCAGACACACTTTACTTCTGTACAGGCACGTACACACATAGACATCAAAGGGGGCTTGAGCCCCTGCCCATTTACCCGTCTGTAAGAAGTGCCCTCTCCAGACCATGAAAATAGCCGACCAAGGGCCCTTTTAGGAATTTCAGCCCGCGCCTCTTTAGCATTCATTCATTCATGCACGTTCCATGCCAAAGCATTAGACCATATTAGACCAGGCCATCTGAAAGGATTTGGAGCAAGGGACCCCCCGAAGAGAAGATATTAGTTGGTAGGGTAGATTAGCTCCTAGTTTGAGCGTGTCACAGGCAGACATTCTCAGCGATAGTAGCAGATCTACAAGCTCACAATGTATTGCAATATGCTCTGACAGTGTTCTAGAAACGGTTCCAAATGTCACCAAAACTGGTCGTATAGGCACTAAAGGGATGAGACGATAATCGTTATTATCATTTATCGTGATAAAAAAAAAAACACTCACAATAATCGTATCGTGGAGATTTAAATTTAGCGTGAAATTATCCTCCATCATGCATTGGGATCAATTCACCTTTTATTTGCCAAGCTACATATTCGGTACCATTTAAACCCTCTATAATTGGTCAAACGGACAATTTCGTCCCATCCCTAATAGGCACCACGATGGTTTAATCCGGCCCTGTTCAACCGCCCTGCTCAAATCATTGCTTTCTAGAAAGCAGGTCAGCTAAGCTGAACGCATCGAGCATGTTTGCAGAGACGACAGTGACCCCTCTCTGCCCCAAACACCCATTTCACATTCAATCCGCTGCCGTGTTGAAATTGAATTGTGTAGATGCTTATTGTAATGCAAAAAGAGAGGAATTTAATAAAACGAAGGTGTAGGTGGAAGGGGGGAGCATTCAACAGAGAAACAATGCCTTTTCTCCATATAAATCAGTGCCAGGTGCCTGGCTGGAAGTCTAGTGGTGATTTCAGAGGAGTTCTTCTGCCTGGCTCGGTGCTCGGTATGCACGATGGCTGTGTGCACCCAAAATAGCAGATCCACAAGATCACAACATGGGGCCGTCACGATCCGGACATTTTACCAGGACAATTAATGGTCATGCAAATAATCATGATAAACGACTGAATTGTGTTTTTGTTGTTGAACACTGGAAGATGTAACATTTCTGTTTGGCTTTCATAGGCTTTGAATTGGCAAAGGGCATGTTTCTGCTATTTTCGGTGCACACAGCATATCGTGCATACCAAGCACGAGCCAGGCAGAAGAACTCCTATATGTAAAGAAATGACTGACATGTCTAATAACTCTATATGCTTTACAAAACAAATTCACAGAGCTTGTAGATCTGCTATTTCCCCAATTTTTCACAATGTTTGAAAGTACATTTTTCAACATGGAAATGATTATGACCATTATCTAAAGTAATTGAGATTATCTAAAATAATTGCAATTATAGGCGATTATGTAATAATTGTGACAGGCCCTATCAAAACATGTCACATTCACATGTGTCGTTCGTGAGTGAGCTCAGTGGACAATGCATGCATTTGCAATTTGAATTGAAATAGAGAACTATGTGTCCTAAGTAGGTAGTTATTATGAGTGTTCTTCAGTACTGATGCTTGTCTGCAGCCCTAAAGTCACAATTGCTGCAACAACTGAACATTTGTTCAAAGATAGTTGGACAACCACTTCAGAGGCTATATACGACTACGTATGAGCATTCTAAGGTTGGCAAGAAATATTACCTCTAACAGTAGCCATGTGTTGCATAGAGAATATAGGTTGCTGCTTTCAGGAAGGAGATACGGTGTTCCAGAATACAATAAGGTCAGACTAAAAAGGTCCTTTGTCCATCAGTCGACTTTAAGGCTTAATCAGGAGCTTAGCCATAGGTAGGCTAAGCGGTGGACATTGCTCTTGTCTGTATTATCCTTATTATGTATTATGTATGTAACCCTGTTTTTTTTGTTCCCTTGTGTCAAATGTTTGTATATGTTTGTTTCGCATACATGGCTGCTGTGTCGCAAGACAAATTTCAGTGTGAACTGACATTAAGGTATTATATCTATATCATATCATAGTGACCAGTTAGCATGCCACATTTGAGTATGAAAGAAATAAAGCAGATGTGCATGGGTCCAGCCTCCTTCACAATGATCAATGGAGTGAATGGACAGGAATGGTTGTCATTTAGCGAACTTAGCGCCCCATCATTTAACCATGAAAGAAATAATGATGGCAAATGGACAGCTAATGATCGTCTGGAGGTGTTCAATTAACACGTTTATCCAGAATGAATAAAAGATGCAAATAATATGCCTAGGCTACTATTCACAACATATATGTATAGTACACTGAATACAGACACGCCTTGGTGAACGTGAACGAGTCATTTGAACAGATCATTGCTGTGAACTTGAACGAAATGATTCATTCACGGAAAAGAACAACTTTGCCCACTCGCTATTGTGAGTGAGCTTGTGGATCTGCACTATTTTCTGCTCCACGCCCCGTCACACGACAAAGTAAATCGGGGGCTTTAATCTGCCCGGCGACGACGGACTCCACATTGATTGATTGATTGAAGAATGTATTAGAAGGTTGCATAGGAAAAAGTTCAGTTTCATGACAGTACAAATCACTGGTACAAGGTCAACTAAAACGAGATCCTAGTAAGCTTTTCGGCTTATTTACACAGGAACCACTTTATGTATCTCATATATCATTGACAGACAGACGGATAGAACACAGTACTTTCATAAAGAAGAAAATAAAGAAATAAAAGGAAATAAAATAAAAAGAAATAGAAGATATTTACAGTGGAAAAGGGGAGGTAGGTATGGCCTTAGTCTATTACGAGTTTCGAGTAGCAGCCGTCTGTAGGTGACTTTTTAGACCGATTTTGAAGGACGCTAGGGATTTGCAGTCCTTTAAGGCCTGCAGTAGGGTGTTCCATATGTTGGTTGGTGGTATAGCAGGAGAACAAATAGAGCCTTTTTTAGAGTCAAATCTGGGTTGAACGTGATTTGTGGAGCTGCCACACACTGAGTTTGGTTTGGTTGGAGCCTCACCCAGGAAGAAGCAGCTCGCTAGCGCTGGTAGCTATCAGCCTATACCCTCCCTGTCTAATGGGAACAAAAGGTCACCTCTTAATTATTCATCGGGGATGTCAAACAATCCTCCGCCGTCTGTTATTTAGGGGTGGAGGAGATCCGTTGAATAATTCAGAGCGGGAAGATTCTCTTTCCTCCGAAAGCGGCGGGGTGGTTCAGATGTACCTGTGCAGCCCCCCTCTATCTGCATGCTCGCAGCCCCCTCTGTCACCAGGGCTGACCTTGGCTGTCATCATGGTCAGTGAGTTGGACATCGCAGGAGGCAGCAGGGATGCTTGCGTTGTGTGCAGGTCTCTCAACCCCTGGTCAGGGCCTGTTCGCTAGCTTCTCTCTCCTGGGGGTGCACGCACGCACGCACGCACACTAACACACGCACACCAGTGGTGTGAAGTATCTACTGTATCCACCTCTTTCCGCGGGAATTTACTGGAGAATTGTTTGCAGGACACTTCCGGTTAACAGCAGACATACAAGCTCACGTCGCGTCGCAGATGCAACCGTTGTGAGCTTGTAGATCACTCTCGGCTGCGGCGCCGGAAGCTGCCTGCACATTCTGCGCAATGCACCATGGGATGTTGGAAAGTTGTGGATAGTAGTACGTACATTTACCCAGGTACTACTTAAAGTAGGACTGTCATCTAAAGGGGTGCTGTCACTTTAAAAAGTAATCTTAAAATATTAGTTAATATGTTTATGATGTCATTGTGAGAATGCGCAATTATAAGCCAATCAAATTAATTGACTGTACTTAGACTACTTACTGTACTGGTCAGCTGTTGTTGGGGGGCGAGGGGAAGATTACACTGTGACATGAGTTTCAGACTATTTCAGTTTTCAGAGAGACCATGTGACCTACTGTATCATACTATTATAATTTCGGGGCGTGTCAGTGGGCCTTTAAGTACAGTTTTGAGTAAATTTTACTTTACTTGATTTCCAATTTTCAGTGCTACTGTTCCACTACATCTCAGAGGCAAATATTGTACTTTTACGCCACTACAATTATTTGAAAACTTTAGTTATTAGTTACTTTGACGATTTTGTTTATTATTACAAAACACACAAACCACTTCAGCCCTATGCATTTCGGCCATTTGACTCAGAATGCGATTTTGAGCTTGTGGATCTGCTATTTTCAAAATATTTGTACACATGTTATACATAATGAGTTTCTACTTTTGGTACATTAAGTGCATTTTAAAGTACCGTAAAGTATTTGCAGTATTGATACTTTTACACAAGTAAGTGCTTTGCACCCGAGGTATGGTTGTGCTTTGCTAGACTATAGCCATGTCAATTGCTCTTAAACAGCTTTCTGGAGATGTATGAGGTGTTTGTTGCCGGTTGAGGAGGAGAAAATGCGAAATTAATGTTATTAAATTGTATTAAACTGAAGAGCGCTGTAATGTGAGTCACTTCCCTGGGAGGATTAGAGGGAGAGCGAGCAAAGGAGGGACTCTGAGGAGAGAGAGAGAGAGAGAGAGAGAGAGAGAGAGAGAGAGAGAGAGAGACTGAAAATGTTTCCCTTTGTTGTTGGAAAGGCCGGACGGGAGAGAGAGGCAGGCGAGGACTAGTGAGAACGTGGGACATGGGAGTGTGTATGCGTGTGTGCGCGCGCGCGCGTGTGTGTGCGCGTGCGTACATACTGTACATGCATGCACACACACATGTGTACTTTACGTGCTACAAACGTACTACTGTATGTATGTTTGTGTGTGTGTGTGTGTGTGTGTGTGTGTGTGTGTGTGTGTGTGTGTGTGTGTGTGTGTGTGTGTGTGTGTGTGTGTGTGTAATGTACTGTACATGTGTGTGTGCGTGCATACTGTACTGTACAGTACGTGCGTGTGTGTGTGTGCATACTGTATGTGTGTGTGTGTGTGTGCATACTGTATGTGTGTGTGCGTGCATACTGTATGCGTGTGTGCGCGTGTGCATGTGTGCGTACTATACATGCGCGTGTGCATGCGTGCGTAATGTACGCGCGTGCGTCTGTGCGCTCTGTGCGTGCGTGTGCACTGTGCTTTTGTCCGTGCGCAGGCAGGCAGAGATGTGTGACTTATCGGGAGACACAGGAAATGGAGCTGCCTGTATGAGCAGCACAGAGGAACGGAGAGGGCCAGGCTTCTTTGTCATTGTAAATGTAATCAATAGTGGAGCCCTACCTTCTTCTTTCACAGCCAGTATCCTCCTGTACCCTGGTACTGTATCCTATCCACCATGGTAATCTAATATTCCTGCTAGAAGCAATGCTTAGGGTGGGGGGGGGGGGGGGGGGGGCAGAGTCAGAACATCCCCATCGCTTAAAGATTGCAGACAAATAACAGCGATCAATGATTCTGCGTGACTGTCTGTCAATGAGGCATTTAAATCTTTAATAGGAATGTGGTTATGGCTGCACTAAAGGAGACTTCCGTCGAGTCTGATGGGGTTTTGTGCGGCTGTCATCCATCTGAAGTTGTCTCTATCGAGCACCATTATAACTGGCTAAGCTCCCTGGGGGCAGATTGAAATCATAATAGGGACAGCGGTTTGCTTATTCGACTTGTGCGTTGCCTGCTTAACTCTTTTCATCATGTCAGAGCACATGTTTCTTTGTGTTGTATCAATGTTAGGTGTGCCATAAAATAGCATGTGTCTGCAATGGGTTTGACACATCACACTCTGACTTCACTGTAATGTTAGGGGAACCACACTAACAGAATCCCTTTTATGCCCATACATGGAGATCCCTGATGTCATCAATATTAAGCCCATATCTAACAGGACTTCATATGGTAATGCCCATATATGGAGGCCACATAGGCCACATACCACACTAACAGAATCCATATATGGCCAAGACAGATGGACAAGACAGCCCATATCTGTGTGCCTGGTTCTACATGTATGGGCATAAAAGGGATTGTATGTATGATGTCAGATGTCATAGGACTTTCACATAACAAATAACTCAGCATATCTCCATATACAGTTCATGGATCTCCATATGTACCAGGGGTCTCCATATATGGGCAACTGGAACGATATACATCACTGGCCAGATAGCCAGGACATGGCGCGACCTCGCCCTTTAGGGTGAGGTTGCATGTCGTCCTGAGGCGTCTTACTAGTAGCTATGTGTGTCATTGGTTATTGGGAGAATCCACTGGTTATTGGGAGTCAGCTGAGCACAAAAAGAGTTTATCAGCCAGCAGCCATACTTGATGTGACCGTACCCTTAAATATACTTTTACTTCTCCTAGTATTGACAATGTCTGTGTATAGTATTGTACAGTATGTCTTGATGAATTGAATACACAGGACCACAATGGTCCTGTGTGGTCCTGGGGGATTATCCTTTTAGCATTATTGTATAACTGTACCTTTTTGCAAACTGTTAATAAGTATTCTATTAGGAAACTCATTTCATAATCAATTTCACTAATCCATACCTGGGGATGCGCAGACAAACAGCTTAAATTCTGTTCTTCTTATTTGTCTGTTAGTCCCTGCATATGCAAATGGTCAATGCCCATGTGCAACTTCTGGTCAATCAGTTGACAAGCCCACAGAGGAGAAACATGCTTGAGAAATCCCCATCCACCTGTAGCATGCTGAGTTCTATTGTGGGTTCTCGCAAACACAATATTGATGAAGCTGTGCAAAAACTACCTCCTATATACAGCCAGACAGAAGGACAGACATAATTGTTTTACATTTTGTATAGTGGAAGTGATAAGATGATAGGATAGTAGGATATCCATAGTCTATGACAGGGGTCTTCAACAGGGGGTCTGGGACCCCTAGGGGCCCTCAGAGTTACTACAGGGGGTCCTCCAAATCTTTGTGTGATTAACCTTAGCATCCCTATTGTTTTTACACTTTTTTTGTGTTGTATTTTATGTTGTGATCACTGCTTGTTGTTTCCTTGGCCAGTGCCTTTTTGTAAAAAGACGGCCATTTGAATGGGACCCGGTTGAATAAAGGAGAAATAGCCAAACTATAGCCAAACTAAAATAAGGATTCTGTCTCCTGAGAACAAGCTGTTTGAAACTAATAGGCAATTCCTTTTTGCCTGGAACTGGAAGCAGGACTCTGGGACCTGTGGCTGATGAATTGGGGGAATGGAAGCTGGATTTTATTTGGGGACACTGATGCTCAGAGGTTGGTTTGTGGTGTCAGTATTTCTTTGAAAGATACTGGCCTTTATTGCCACCGTTTGAGTTCTCGTGTGCTCAGCGGTGACATGGCTCATTTGTCTTGGAGCTGAAATAAAGGTGAGGGATAGCGGGTTGCATGGGGAGCAGCTCTATAGAAGCAGGGAGGAAAATGACTGTGTTGTTGTTAGGCGTGGGTAGTTGTTGGGATGGCTGGGGGTTTGTATCCGGGCAGACCAGGTCATAGTTTTGGACCGTGGTGGGGATTCAGTTACTTAAAGACCCAATGAAATGACTATTTTGGGTATTTTATTTTGAAGTTTCAGTTTTGAAAAGGAAGCTCTGAGTAATGGGAGTAATGGGAGCCAGCAATGGGAAACAAACAGGTGAATGTAATCAAAGGTTCATTTATATGCAAGCGGACCTGTCTATGTCATCACCTTTTGAATTTCTGTTCACAGGAAGTAATTAAGATTGGCCTATTTAGGGACCTTTGATATAAATATACACAACAATTGTTTATTTTCATTTTTTTGGCATCTAGTGTTAGGTATGGCCATATTATCACTACAGATATGCTCTAAAAGGGTTCTCAACCTTTGTCAAGCCCACGTATTCATCATTACAACAATTTCATTACAATACATTTACCCCCATTGATTCCGGATAGGGACCCAAATGCATTCGGGTCCCCATCCGGAATCAATGGGGGTAAATTTACTATAATCAAATTTTTGTCTTAGGAATGCGACAAATACAAAAATATATTATTGAACTCAAGTCTCCATGGCGTTTCCCTCCCTACCAACACAACAGTGGTCCCCAGATTGATTCTTAGGTGGTCCCTGGTTCATAATCAGTTGTTCTACATACAGGCCTACTTTTCCGTATCTATAATTCATCCTCAATCCACACTTGCACATGCACATGCACCTGCCAAGTTCCAAGTTAAATATTGATTAAAAAAGCAAACTGATTCCATTGTGGATATGCCAAAAAAACGAACATAGGCTTATATAGCACCGAGGACAGGAATTGTCTTTGTTCTATTTCTGTGCCGTGGAAAACCTCAGGTACGCGAGGGGAGCACACACGCCCTCTGCCAGTCTCTCACTCTCCCCTGCAGGGCTCTTAAAACTTAAACTCCGTGTGGTGGAACTCCACACGCTACCGTGTGCCAGTGTGTTGATCAATTAGGCCACGGCAGTCAGTGTGGCCCTAGGTTAATTACGCTCATTTATTTTGCCAGAGCTTGTCAGTAGCTGGCAAAGCATTCAGGTCTTTCTGGGCATTCAGTGGCTTTGGCATCCTTGATAGAGCCCCTCATAAGTGTTTTAGTCGCCTCTAAGACCAATTAGAAGGTTAATAGTCAAGAAAGAGTTTAAGAGAAAGATGCTGCTAATTATACCGCTTGAACATAATCTTGGGGGCGGCATAGCTGAATGGTTAGGGAGCTCGCCTGGGGAACCAGAGCCCCTGGTTGTCCCTGGTTAGATTCCAGGCCATGGTAGCAATGTCAATGTGTGTCCCTGAGCAAGACTCTTAAAGACTCTCCCCTAATTGCTCATGCGCTCCTTGTGGGCAGCGAATCAGCTGGGTTGGGCTGAAAATACTGAATTTCCCTTCAATCTATATCTATCAGTAAGACGCCTAAGGGCGAGGTCGCACTGAGGGCGAGGTCGCACAGGACGGCATTAGCACAGGACAGAATTCATTATTAATACATATTGGACCAGTTACCCATATATGGAGATCCCTGATACCCATATATGGAGATCCATGTATATGGAGATATGGGCATATTGGTTGGATCGGTTGTATATTGTGCAAGTACAGTGTACTGTACTTGCACAAGTAGTGCAGGCAGGGAAAGTTGGAGTCTGTAGAACCAACCGTGTGCTGTGAGACCCCACATGCTTACTCGGTTACTCATTATGTGAAAGTCCTATGACGTCTATGACTTCTGACATGGAGATCCCTGTCTGTAGAGCCAACCGTATATTCTGGGGGACCCCAGACATGCGTCTGTGCGTGTCAGTATCTGTCTCTCAGTCCTTGTCCCCTTTTATGGGCATAAAAGGGATTATATTAGTGTGGTTGCCCTAACAGGGCATCATCTGGGATTGAGATGTAGAGGTCATCTCCATATATGGAGATCTAGGTGATGATCCAGTCGTCTCCATGTATGGATACCCAGGGTTTGATCTTTGATGAGGTTATGTCACGTGATGTCATGTGATGTCACATGATGTCACAATGTCAACGAAATTGAGGCGTTACAGAACACAAACACACACACACACACACACACACACACACACACACACACACACACACACACACACACACACACACACACAATGCACGCATTTTCACAACTTTTCAAAAATAGCATATCTACAAGCTCGCAGCGCGGCACTCGGTGCTGCGCTGTGAGCTTGTATATCTGCTATTTTTCAATAGAGCATCGCAGCGGAAGTGGATTTTGAAGAACATTTTGAAAATCGCTAAACAAAGGGTAGTTATTAAATGTAGTATATCAAATAATGTAATATTAAAATATGTTTTCACATAGGATCAAAGGTTATATGGTCATGATTCACCTCCATCCTGGATGGCTTGGTTCGAGGCTTAACATAATTGTTATAAATATTTTTGTAAAAGTCTATGGCGAAAATGAATGGGGAATATTAAGTGACCCCAGGAATCCACTTCCGCTGCGACGCTCTATAGCTAAAGTATAAAATAATTAAGCCCTAGTAACTCAGTCCCACTCCCCCCCCCCCCCCCCCCCCCCATTGTGACGCCCCTGTCTCCAATGGATGATGTCATCATCAGTTCCTGTGTCAGACGCCACATCGTGTCAGCAGGAACTCTATACCCGTGTAGTTAAACATGTTTGATCACCGTTTCCCTCCAGAGTTTAGTTTACTTTTATACAGCAATTGTCCAATTTTATGTGAGAATCAATACAAAACTCAGCCCGCTAAGAAAGCGCTAAACACCCAGGACGGATCACGGCGATCCTTCATGAAACATAGATTGTTAACTGATCGATTCCCCACCGCCCTGCCACAATTAAAGCTCAGCAGCCCCCTCCAAAGAGCATTAATTCCTTTTATTTATCAGCCCTGCCCTCTCTCTCTCTCTCTGCTGTGATTAAACAGTAGACTAGAGTCGGCGGGTCGTCGCTCATTCAATTAGTGCCTCATTCGGCAGATTTAATTACCAACCAACCCCTGCCCTCTATGACTCCACAGACTGGCAAATACTACTGTATGACTGAGGAGTGAGAGCAGTGGTGGAAAAAAATACAAGTTTTACTTACTGCAATGTAGAAATACCCTGTTACGAGTAAAAGTCCAGAATTACACATTTGCTTGTGTGGTGGGTCGCAGCCCCAGCCTGAAGCCTCAAATGTCTAGTATCTGCTCTCATTCCATAGGGATGTCCCTTTGGAGTGATGGTTAAGATATTGGACTTTCACGCGGGAGACCCGGGTTCGAAACCGGGTGGGGAGGTTCGGATCACCTCCGTTACACTTGAGTAAAAGTACAACAGTATTGGTGTCAAAATGTAGGCCTACTTAAAGTACCAAAAGTACCAGTAAGACTCCCTATCGGGAGACAAGCGACCGTTAGGTCACATACATAAACTGTAGAAGGCAATGTAGTGCAGTGGCTTAGCGCACGTTTATAAGCGTACCGATACGGAGCGGATAAAAGTGCCAATTTTTTTATGGGCCTTCTTTATGACCTACTGAAGGATTTTAGATGGGTAAACAAACATACATATTCAAAATACCCCTATAGTGCACAAAAGTTATCTTGATAACAAAAACTGCAAAAAACGCCTATACTAAAAGAGGGTTAATTCTTGCCATGTGTCCTCCTGCTGCTAGTTTTTACATCATACTTGCACAGGGTGTCTACAGGTAGTGTCTTGACATCCCAGAACAGCTAGAATGCCAATATTTGATTCCATTATGAATCATTTGGCTTTTAAATAAGTCCTCATTATAGGCGGAAATAGGAAAAAGAAATAGATGATGTATTTTGGATGATGATTCAAGACAGCACATGAAGTATTATCCATCAAACCTTTAATACAATCATACTGTTCAAACTCTACTGATTGAGACCTAAACTAAAATAAATGAAAGGGAAGAAGGATCGGGACAGGTCAGCTGGGGCGCGCGAACAGCCTGACATCAGGGTTGAGGACCAAGGGCCTGGATGACCCTCCTTACTCCACTAAGAAGTAATCTGCAAGGGAGACAGGCAAGAAAGAGTGTGTTGTCACAATTTAAACAAATGGACATGTATATTTATGTGAAAACTTGGTGTATTGGAGTACCTTACTGTACCTGCATGGTGTCTATTTGCGACAGTTGCATTTGCAAAGTCCAGAACAGTCAAGATTTGCATTGCTGCATTTACAACTGGAACAGTCCCCTTTACACACACATTTTATCAGCTCTCTTCAGGCAATGGAGACCTCTTGACAGAAGAGTTCCTTCCTTGTTTGATTGGTGGAATTCAAAGGACTGGCTTTATTGTACATGATCACAGTCAGTCTTTCAAGCGTCTGGAAATGCTCAGAGTCAACATTTAGTTCCTGGAATGGATGCTTTGCCAGGTACGCAAATGCTTCTGTAGCAGCATCAACAAGCCAGCAAGGATCACGATGACATACATCAGTGTCCACAGTTCGCACAAGATCCGTCACAAGATCATAGGCTTTCCAGGCCTTCCAAGCTGAATTCTTGCCTTTTCCATTGAATGCAGATGTTGTGTCACAGCCTGAATATGCATGGAACATAAGCAGACCTCGAGATTTGGGTTCCCCCAGGCTTTTGCAGATGTGGTTTATGTGATAAAACCGGAATCTTTTTCCCATGCCAAAAGCCACATAGATGTCAGTCAAGGGTTGAAGCACCACCAAATAGTTTAACATCTAAGATCAAAGAGTTCAGCTGGCCACCAACCAAAGCTGTATATGTTACATCAGGCCAAGCGATGTCAGGACAAGCTTTCGGTTCCAGTAGCATGATGGAATGTTGCAACCATGAGGAGGCAGACACAAGGATTGTGGTTCATCTACAACATGCACTGAAGCATGGAGCAAAGACGGATCTTGTTCGAACTGTGGACACGGATGTCATCGTGATCCTTGCTGGCTTGTGATGCTGCTGCTACAGAAGCATTTGTGTACCTGGCAAAGCATCCATTCCAGGAACTACATGTTGACTCTGAACATTTCCAGACGCTTGAAAGACTGACTGTGATCATGTACAATAAATCCAGTCCTTTGAATTCCACCAATCAAACAAGGAAGGAACTCTTCTGTCAAGAGAGTCGGCCGATAGATAGACTACCTCCCACGCAGGATGCACTTGTCCAGCATGCAAAATGGGCTGTGTTTCAGACAGGAATCTGGGCAACCAGCACAGACACACAGCAAGCGATTCCTTCTCCAAAGGACTTTGGCTGGACCAAGGATGCATCAGGGTCATGGGTGCCAGTGTGGATAAGCATACCTGAGGTCTCCATTGCCTGAAGAGAGCTGATAAAATGTGTGTGTAAAGGGGACTGTTCCAGTTGTAAATGCAGCAATGCAAATCTTGACTGTTCTGGACTTTGCAAATGCAACTGTCGCAAATAGACACCATGCAGGTACAGTAAGGTACACCAATACACCAAGTTTTCACATAAATATACATGTCCATTTGTTTAAATTGTGACAACACACTCTTTCTTGCCTGTCTCCCTTGCAGATTACTTCTTAGTGGAGTAAGGAGGGTCATCCAGGCCCTTGGTCCTCAACCCTGATGTCAGGCTGTTCGCGCGCCCCAGCTGACCCTAGGGCTGTAATCTAGCCCTGTTTTAGGGATTCGAACTTCGGGGGGGATTTTCCGAACGGACCATCGAACCTTCGATGGTTCGTTCGATTGAATGAAAACCGAACAATCGGACCATCGAACCATCGAACGTACTGTACCTTTAACCAGCTAAAACAGTGTAGGAAATGTGTTAAATGCGCTGTTTTATCCATTGAAAACGCGTTGATGCGTGACCGCATTAACACCTAGGCTAACACTTGGAAAATCCAACCCAATCGGAGAAAATGTTGCACAGTTTGTTGACGAACAGGCTCAATGTATAGCGGAGTTGCACGGATGATGATTAGACTTGGTGACTGCGTCGGAGCGCGTCGCGTTCGGGCTGAACTGGTCTCGATGTAACAACCCCAGAAATCGCATTATAGATCCTTTAGGGGTTTGCAATGAAATCCATCTTTGCTCATGCTTAGGAGAAAGGCTGTTTAATCTTTGGGTGCGTGGATGGGTGTTCGCTATTCGGAGGACAAACAAGTCCGTCTCTGCCCAGCTGAGAGTGCTCTCACTCTACTGTCAACAAGCGTGTGTCAGCAAGGCTGGTTCGCGGCCCCAAGAGGAGCGGATTTGGAGCGGAGGACGGTACTTGATCGCTCCAAGCTGTTCTGGCACATTTTATAACTACTTTAATGGTCACCAGTAACTGTTAGTGTTTACCGGTAGGCCTAACTTATTTCGTATTTGGCTATGTCTACTACTGTGATATTCTGAATAGGCCTATCACATTCTGATAATAATTTTTTCGTGTAAAAAAAGAAGAAAAGAAGAAGAAAAAAAAAAACCTGAACCCATTAATTTCGAACTTCGATTGCCAACGTAATGAACGAACGTTTGAATACCCGAACGTTCGCTTGCAGCCCTAGCTGACCTGTCCCGATCCTTCTTCCCTTTCATTTATTTTAGTTTAGGTCTCAATCAGTAGAGTTTGAACAGTATGATTGTATTAAATGTTTGATGGATAATACTTCATGTGCTGTGTCTTGAATCATCATCCAAAATACATCATCTATTTTTTTGCTATTTCCGCCTATAATGAGGCCTTATTTAAAAGCCAAATGATTCATAATGGAATCAAATATTGTCATTGTAGCTGTTCTGGGATGTCAAGACACTACCTGTAGACACCCTGTGCAAGTATCATGTAAAAACTAGCAGCAGGAGGAGACATGGCAAGCTTTAACCCTCTTTTAGTATAGGCGTTTTTTGCAGTTTTTGATCAAGATAACTTTTGTGCACTATAGGGGTATTTTGAATAATTATGTATGTTTGTTTACCCATCTGAAATCCTTTAGTAGGTCATAAAGAAGGCCCATGCAAAGTTTGGCGCTTTTATCCGCTCCGTAACGGTAATGTCACTAAGCCACTCCACTAATGGTAGGCAATCAGGAGGGAATAAGGGAAATGGGACAGGTCCATGTTGATGACATGGCTTTAGAGATACTGTGTACCGCTTTGCATGATTTTTGGCCAAAATCTGTAGGAGCTGTCTCCAAAAATTACATTAAAATCGGCCTGATGGTGGCGCTAAATGGGACAGATCCATGTTGATGACATGACTGTAGAATCGGCCTCATGGTGGCGCTAGAAGAGGGGCACCTGAGAAATGAGGGGTGGAGGTTGTGGTTTGGCAGCCAAGGAGTGTGTGCACAGTTTGGCATGGATAGGGGCAAAGTCCCGTTTCACAAGTTTTTTTTAAATGTATGAATAATATACAATAAATAAAAATATCAGATCTAAAATGCCAAGCATTGTGAGCTTGTAGATCGGCTATTTTCATGTCCAAAACGTATATACTGTAAGGCTGAAGTGGTTAATGTACGTTTAGTAATACAAATATAAATATAAAAAAGTAACTAGTAACTAAAGTTTCCAAATAATTGTAGTGGAGTAGAAGTACAATATTTGCCTCTGAGATATAGTGGAGTAGAAGTAAAAGTATTGGAAATCGGAAATACTCAAGTAAAAAAAAATAAAGAAAACACCTCAACATAGTAATTCTGGATTGGATACTTTTTTAGTTCCACGTTTAGTACCACTTTCACACCACTCGACCCAGGTCCTTGTAGTGGAAAACCTGGCACAAGTGGGCGGTGTGGAGTGGTGTGGTGTTGGGCCATGTCAGCAGAAAAGGGGCTTTAGTTCATTTACACCACTAAACAGGGCCACCGATAGGGGGGCTGGGGGCAAAGGTTGTCCCCCCTCCCGGGAAGGGGGGGCCCTGCGGTGGGGGGGGGGGGGGGGGGGGGGCCCATTGAACGGGACTCGGGAGCAGTCTAGTTTGTGTAGGAAAGATTTGAGTGACTGTGAAGGAACTTTCTCCCAAGGTAAGATTAAGACATCATGTTTTATATAAACCCCATTATATTAACACTTATGTTGCTATGATTTTTTCTCTTCAATGTCTCGCGTTGCCATGGTTACCATAGACTTCCATGTAATTGTGCAAGTGCGTAAAAAGTGCACGCCCATGCCTAGATGATGCACCACGTGTGTATATGCTGTTCACAGCTTTCAAACAAAAGAATCCGCTTGGAAATCCGTTCAGGCATTCATGATTTATCAGCCATTATGTTTTCTTCAGATGTAAACAAACATGGCTGCCATGTTTGAAAGAATGGGTTGGTATGGGGGTTAAACATGCAATTTCGCGATCGCGATCATGCCTAATACATTTCTGGAGGTCAAAAAAATTTTTTTTGAAAAAAAAGAATTTTAATTTTGTTTTTTTTCAAAAACGGCCCAAACTCGGGAAACTCTGGGTTGGCACAGCACTAGTACCAATACAAACTCGGGAAACTCGGGGTTGGCACCATATGTGTTAAGCCTAAACGCTTCTGCTACAGCAGGGCAGTTCCGTAGAAATGCGGGGCCCTGTGCGAAGTCCTGTGCGAGGCCCCCCCCCCGCGCGCCACGGGTGTGATTGTTTGCGTATATGTGTGCGCACACGATTTTCAGTCGCTGCGCATCTACAAATGCAATGGAATTATGCAGCTACTCTACCTCTAAAACAGTAAGACAGTAGCATGTTTATTCTGCTGCTTTTATTGTCCACAACGGATAAAGTCATTATGAGGACACACACACACACACACACACACACACACACACACACACACACCACCGCTCACTTATAGCATAATGAATCAATAGCGTGGTCTCAGTTGTTATATGAGATACATAAAGGTTTCCTGTGCAAATAAGCCGAAAAGCTTACTCGGATCTCCTTTTAGTTGACCTTGTACCAGTGAACTGTACTGTCATGAACCTTTTCCTATGCAAACCTCTAAAGTCTTCAATCAATCAATCAACCAATCAATCAATCAGGGATAGATAGCACCTTAACTCTGGGGCTGCATGGAGGCACTCCAACACAATAGTGCACCAGTTATTTAACCACTAATGTTTCTTCAAAACCCTTAAGTGTATCCAGTCATTACAGACAGCAACGTTAGCTTAACTTAGCTTAGCTCATTTGAATATCTTTTGTTTACAGTTGATCCTCTGGTGCCCCCCTGGTGCCCCCACATCAAGCTATTATAAATCCGGCCCTGGCTATCAATCAGACACTGACAAGATCGTCAGATAAGTCAGATGAGGGGATTCCTCATAACTTTGTAGAATATTACCCTGGCCTTACCTCACGCAGATATGATGCTCTCTCTCTCTCTCTCTCTCTCTCTCTCTCTCTCTCAACTCTCTCATAAGTAACGGAAGGGAAGGGAATGCTGAATCGAGTTGATCCCGGTACGTGTCTCAAGACTAGATACATTAAATCCCATAGCCCGAAGGGGCAGTCAGCGTTTCACTGGTTGTTGCTGGTTGTCAGGGAGATATCACAGCCAATCGGTTGACAGGCTCTGTCTCCGTCCTTCAGATTGCGGTGTTTGTGTGAAGATTTAATATGAAAACAAAACTAAATCAATTAACCAAGCCTAGCGCGGGGCCCTTGCAGGGGCGGGGCCCTGAGTGACCGCACCGTTCGCTCTACCTTTGGCTCGGCCCTGTGCTACAGACACACGCACAGCCACTCTTAGGAGCGGTTTACCACCGCTCAAAAATGAATAATTTCCCGCGAAAAACCCGCCAGGTCTTTGATCTTGACCCCCCTCCCAAAGATCTGTACGACGGGCCTGCCTCTGAATGAGAGCTACACATACCTGACATATTATATATTTCCCCCTGGCCACGGAAACAAAGGAGGAGATGTGACTGTCATCATCATCATCACATATTGATTTAAAAAACAATCCATAGTGATGATTAAAGCTTCCATTAAGAGACAGGTGTGTGCATTGACCTCAGCATCAGTCTGCTCTCTTCTAAAGGCCCCTGTGATGCTGCCAGCTGCCCTCCTCTGTACCGCGCTCACTCACGCTGGCCTCTTTGAAGTTCCAGGGCAGCCTAGACGCGCCCTGTCCCCTGCATGCCCCTTATAACGCCCTTGGAGACAGATGCTGTTCCTCGGAGCGTGTAAGACAAAGCTCGAACTCTACCAAGGTCGGAGATGGCAGAGAACGCACAAGAGACCTCGCATACTGATACTGAAGCGATCAAATTAGAATTCATATTTGTAACGTTTTTTTTTTGAGACAAAGCAAGGTTAATAAAGACCAAATGGAGGGAGACAAGCTATTGCAAATTAAATTCCCTTTCCCTATATAGGCTAAGGTGAAAGGCTTCCTCAATTGTTTGGCACTAAGTTTGTTTTTTCACTTTTTCTCTTTCAGGCACAGTTGTCGCAATAAAACATGCCAATGCATTGCTTTAGTACAGTGGTTTTCATCATTCAATAGATATTAATCCTCCCACAAGCTCAACGGTTAGAATTGCGCACAAATTCACAGGATTATAGTGTCGTTTGACATAACCTTTCATAACCAGGCAACAACAGACAACAACGATATCCAAACCAAGCTGATGAGATCGGAGACTTACACACTGCACGAGCGCACGCACGCTCACAGCCACACACACACACACACACGCACGCACGCGCGCGCACACACACACACACCCACACACCCACACGCCCACACACAGTAGACTACATACACAAAAAGTCACACACACCTGCAGCTTAGTGCACAGTCAGACAGAGCCAACTGAGCCACAGACAGCAACAACAATATAGCCTATAAAACGATCATCATAGAGAGTACAAAATAATAGCCTATAAAGATCGATTAAACTCACCATGCTGCTAATGTGTCCATCAATGCCAAGCTTTTATTTAAGTCCTACTCGAAAAAGGTTTGCCAAATTGTCCAGTAAATCCACATCAAATCTGTTTATTCTCCTCCTTCAGACATATTTTGTTATTTTTGCATTTGTTTGAGTTAATTTAGCGAACTGAACTCATCACTCATCAGCTCAGAGTAAACAGAAGCTGGAACCCCCTCAAGAACCACTGGTTGAAAACCCCTTTAGCATAAATATGTATAGTTGCTTGGGAAGGTAACCGAGCCACATGAATTTAATCTCTTGTGCCTTGTTATGCTATATGGACCTACAGTTTAGTGCATTATTCAGAAGAATTATTCCCCTGGCATAGGTGCCTTGCATTCAAATTTAATGAAGGATGACTATTAATATTTAAAATCACAGCTGCGTTCAAATGTAAGCTTGACGATAATACCTTCACAAAACACTGAGATAATTAAATTATCCCTTGTGCCATTTAACGTGCCTGATCCTCCCTTATAAGCATTGAACATTGATCACTGCTCATAACCCGACTTTGACATTTTAGATTTTACACATATTTTATACTTAAATACTTTGGCTATTCAAACAGCAGATATACAAACTCATAGAGCACGTTGGTACCACTTTATGAGCTTGCAGATCTGCTATGTTTGTGTGTGCAAATTTATATTTTTGAAAGCGAACATCTTTAACTAAAATCTTTGCTTCTGTGGGCCCCTTGAACAAAATGGCACAGTAACACATGTACCAAAAGATAAATAAAGCCAGGTCAACCTGCAACACATTATGTTCTCTCTCAAATCTTTTTCTTTTGTTTGGTTAACTCACTTACTGCCAAAAAATAACCCTGTCTATGTATAGCTCCCTGCCAGGCCCGATAAACCTGAGCATTTAATAAGCTTTAATTAAAATATTTTTTTTATCGCCCCTGGAACTAAAAAAGCGGAACTAAACCTCTCGGAACGGTTTCTTTACAGACCCATTTGATCGCTGCACTATTACCATGGCAACCGGCAACTGGAAGCAGATTTTGTCCCTCCGAGCCATGGGATTGTTCACACCATAGATATATATAAAGGCTAGATAGCTCACGCCCGCTGTTGGCCAATGGGGACTGACGACGCTACAGGTCGGCCATCTTGGGACAGGACCGATCGCCCAGTTTAACATTCATTTCTATAGTGCATGAACTATTTAAATGACCAGAGCTTGCTCAATTTTCAACCTATTTTGAAACGGATTGGTTTGTTATAAACCTAAGAAACGTAGCTACGTTACTGTATACTTAGAATAATTATAACCATGGATTTCCATATGAAATAACATTAAGTATATAGGTAAAGTAAAGCAATTAGCTATACACACTATTTATATTGTAAATATAACATGTAATAGTTCCATTATTAGTAATATTTATATTATTTAATACATTATGTATTAAATGTATCAATGTATTTATTTAATATAAAAAACTGTCTCATTTGGCTTATATTTATTTCATATAAAATAGTCTCATGTTGCCATTCTGTAAAATATGAGATTAGAGATGGGGCTTCAAGGTTATTTTATTAAGGACATAACAAAACCAAATAAACCTCTTTTTTAACTAAAATAATACATTTTATTTCAGCACTGCAACTGCAAGTCATTTCCCAATCAGTAACATGACCAATCCTCCCCTCCCTCTGAAATCAGACCACTAACAGCTAGACGAGTACATACATAATATATACCAACTATAGTCATAACAGCAATAATCATGATATATAATAATCTTTTTTTTTTGTGTTAAACCCCATGCTGCACAGGTAGCTTTTGGTGGCCCTTGATATTGAAGTAGGCTACATGCAGTACACCTGTTTGAAGGTTCAATGGACCAATATTGTATTGAACAGCTCAACAATGATCAATGAGGTTGGGGGTTAGACTGGAACTGTTGGGGGCTGTTGAGAGGGCGGTGGTGTGGCAGTGTAGAGAGACAGACAGGATTTACCATCATCAAGTATACCTGTAGCATTAACTGAATAGCAAAATCACAGTGGGTTCCTTTTCTCAGATGGCATTCAGTGCACTACTCATGGGCTCATACGTTCTTGCTTGGAGTCAACTTTAAATGTAAAGCCTAAAAAGGAGGTAAACCAGACTCAAATACATTCATTGGGGGAAAAATGACCCATTATTTAACATCTGCATTACTTACAAGAAGACTACACAACTAGAAAATATTGTTCCTTCGAAACAATTGTGGGCTCGCTTCAAGCCGGAAAACAATAGCTATAAATGTACAAAATGTCAAGATCGCAGGCAGTGCTCTCTTTGACGTTACTGACGTCAAAGATTGGTCCATTTTGTTCCAAAAATGTGTTGTGCAAAAGTTGACCCGCTGGTGGCGCTATAACAGGCCAATGTGAGAAGGGTGGTATCTGCTCCTTGACCTATTGGGAATGTGTTTGCAAGATTTCACGCACATTGCAGGCTGTGTTCATGATTTGAGGTGTTTTTGGCTTTGGACACTTTATCGCTGCTTGCAGCTATATTCATTATTATTATATTTTTTTTGTGTGTGTGCACTTCATAGGCATATTAGATAAAGGTCCTTAGATTGTGTGTAGAATGTTTCATGCAAATTGCAAAAAAAAATCCTAACGGGTTTAAGCGTTTCACAAACTGCTCAAAATGATATAGCGCCCCCCTTTGGCCAATTGGGGTAAGATTGGTTTTAGTGATATTTGGACTAACACTCTACATCTTTGCCAAATGCCATGAACATGTTACTTTGCATGTATGATTTAGAGGCAGAAGAATAATTTGCATAAAACTGCAATATTCATTGAATTTATTTTAAAAAGCATGTTTCAATTTTAAAGAAATCCGATCCGACAGATCTTTAGATATCGGTCCAAAGTTCACGTAAAAAAAGTTTTGTGCACGTGGAGCGAAAATTCCAGAATAAAAGCGGGTTTACGCGTTTTACAAACTGCTCAAAATGGCGGAAAACCGAAGGGCGGAGCTTACTTAACAACGACACAGATGTCTTCCGCTCGAGTCAAAGCACGCGTGTAACAAGTTGCATGTCTTCAAACGAAACGAGTCATGACTTATGCCCGTTTGAAGTTTGAATTTCCAAACGCTTCGTATAGCGCCCCCCTTTGGCCGATTGGAATAAAATTGGTTTCAGTGATACTTTGACTAACCCTCTACATCTTTGCCAAATGCCATGAACGTGTAACTTTGCATGTATGATTTAGAGGCAGAAGAATAATTTGCATAAAAGCGCAATATCTATTGAATTATTAAAAAATTATATTTCACTTTAAAAGAAATCCGCCGAGATAAATCTGACCGTATTGGTCCAAAGTTCATGTGAAAAATGTTTCGTGCGCGTAACGAAAAAAACCCAGGAGGAGATAGATTTTTACTGTTTTTCATATAATTCCGAATTGTGGGAGACCTAAAGGTCAGAGGTCAAAAGTTAGAGGGTAAAAGTTGTTCGGCATGAGGAGACGCATAAGTGTATACAGGTTTCATGGCTGTATGTATAACACAGCATGAGCTATACCTGTTCAAAGATCACACTTTCGAAGGCTTCCTACAGCGCCACCATTTGGCCGATTGCTATAAAAAATAATAGCACACTTCGCCACTGTAAACTGAACACATTGATGTTTTTATTTTCATTTTCTCACTAAGTATGTAGGAGTAGAAAGGAACCGAAGTTCCCGTCTACTGTATGACTGATAGATAAATAAATAACTAGAAAAATATTGTTCCTTCGAAACAATTGTGGGCTCGCTTCAAGCCAGAAAACAATGGCTATAAAAGCACAAAATGTCAAGATCGCAGGCAGTGCTCTCTTTGACGTTACTGACGTCAAAGATTGGTCCATTTTGTTCCAAAAATGTGTTGTGCAAAAGTTGACCCGCTGGTGGCGCTATAACAGGCCAATGTGAGAAGGTTGGTATCTGTTCCTTGACCTATTGGGAATGTACTTGCAAGATTTCACGCACATCCCAGGCTGTGTTCATGATTTGAGGTGTTTTTGGCTTTGGACACTTTATCGCTGCTTGCAGCTATATTTATTATTATTATTTTAATTTTTTTTTGTGTGCACTTCATAGGCATGTTAGATAAAGGTCCTTAGATTGCGTGTAGAATGTTTCATGCAAATTGCAAAAAAAATCCTAGAATAAAAACGGGTTTAAGCGTTTTACAAACTGCTCAAAATGATATAGCGCCCCCCTTTGGCCATTTGTGGTAAGATTGGTTTCAGTGATATTTGAACTAACCCTCTACACTATTTTGTCATGAAAATGTGACTTTGCATGTATGTTTTAGAGGCAGAAGAATAATTTGCATAAAAATGCAATATTGTTTGAATTATTTAAAAAAGCATGTTTCAATGTTAAAGAAATCCGATCTGACAGATCTTTAGATATCGGTCCAAAGTTCACGTAAAAAAAGTTTTGTGCACGTGACGCGAAAATTTCAGAATAAAAGCGGGTTTACGCGTTTTACAAACTGCTCAAATTGGCGGAAAATCTAAGGGCGGAGCTTACTTAACAACGACACAGATGTCTTCCGCTTGAGTCAAAGCACGCGTGTAACAAGTTGCATGTCTTCAAACGAAACGAGTCAAGACTTATGCCCGTTTGAAGTTTGAATTTTCAAACGCTTCGTATAGCGCCCCCCTTTGGCCAATTGGAATAAGATTGGTTTCAGTGATATTTTGACTAACCTTCTACATCTTTGCCAAATGCCATGAACGTGTGACTTTGTATGTATGATTTAGAGGCAAAAGAATTATTGGCATAAAACTGCAATATTGAGTGAATTATTAAAAAATAATGTTTCACTTTAAAAAAAATCTGGTTGATCAATCTGACCGTATTGGTCCAAAGTTCATGTGAAAAAAGTTTTGTGCGCTTAACTCAAAAATCCCAGGAGGAGATAGATTTTTACTGTTTTTCATATTATTCCGAATTGTGGGAGACCTAAAGGTCAGAGGTCAAAAGTTAGAGGGTAAAAGTTGTTCGGCATGAGGAGACGCATACGTGTATACAGGTTTCATGCCTGTACCTCAAACACAGCATGAGCTATACCTGTTCAAAGTTCGCACTTTCGAAGGCTTCGTGCAGCGCCACCATTTGGCCGATTGCTATAAAAAATAATAGCGCACTTCGCCACTGTAAACTGAACACATTGATGTTTTTATTTTCATTTTCTCACTAAGTATGTAGGAGTAGAAAGGAACCGAAGTTCCCGTCTACTGTCTGACTGACTGACTGACTGATAGATAAACTAGAAAAATATTGTTCCTTCGAAACAATTGTGGGCTCGCTTCAAGCCAGAAAACAATGGCTATAAAAGTACAAAATGTCAAGATCGCAGGCAGTGCTCTCTTTGACGTTACTGACGTCAAAGATTGGTCCATTTTGTTCCAAAGATGTGTTGCGCAAAAGTTGACCCGCTGGTGGCGCTATAACAGGCCAATGTGAGAAGGGTGGTATCTGTTCCTTGACCTATTGGGAATGTGCTTGCAAGATTTCACGCACATTGCAGGCTGTGTTCATGATTTGAGGTGTTTTTGGCTTTGGCCACTTTATCGCTGCTTGCAGCTATATTCATTATTATTTTATTTTTTGTGTGTGTGTGCACTTCATAGGCATATTAGATAAAGGTCCTTAGATTGTGTGTAGAATGTTTCATGCAAATTGCAAAAAAAAATCCTAACGGGTTTAAGCGTTTCACAAACTGCTCAAAATGATATAGCGCCCCCCTTTGGCCAATTGGGGTAAGATTGGTTTTAGTGATATTTGGACTAACACTCTACATATTTGCCAAATGCCATGAACATGTTACTTTGCATGTATGATTTAGAGGCAGAAGAATAATTTGCATAAAACTGCAATATTCATTGAATTTATTTAAAAAAGCATGTTTCAATTTTAAAGAAATCCGATCTGACAGATCTTTAGATATCGGTCCAAAGTTCACGTAAAAAAAGTTTTGTGCACGTGGAGCGAAAATTCCAGAATAAAAGCGGGTTTACGCGTTTTACAAACTGCTCAAAATGGCGGAAAATTGAAGGGCGGAGCTTACTTAACAACGACACAGATGTCTTCCGCTCGAGTCAAAGCACGCGTGTAAGCAAGTTGCATGTCTTAAAACGAAACGAGTCATGACTTATGCCCGTTTGAAGTTTGAATTTTCAAACGCTTCGTATAGCGCCCCCCTTTGGCCGATTGGACTAAAATTGGTTTCAGTAATACTTTGACTAACCCTCTACATCTTTGCCAAATGCCATGAACGTGTAACTTTGCATGTATGATTTAGAGGGCGAAGAATAATTTGCATAAAACCGCAATATTGATTGAATTATTAAAAAATTATATTTCACTTTAAAAGAAATCTGGTTGATCAATCTGACCGTATTGGTCCAAAGTTCATGTGAAAAAAGTTTCGTGCGCGTAACGAAAAAAACCCAGGAGGAGATAGATTTTTACTGTTTTTCATATAATTCCAAATTGTGGGAGATCTAAAGGTCAAAGGTCAAAAGTCAGAGCGTAAAAGTTGTTCGGCATGAGGAGACGCATACGTGTATACAGGTTTCATGGCTTTACCTCAAACACAGCATGAGCTATACCTGTTCAAAGTTCGCACTTTCGAAGGCTTCCTACAGCGCCACCATTTGGCCGATTGCTGTAAAAAGTAATAGCACACGTCGCCACAGTAAGCTGAACACATTGATGTTTTTATTTTCATTTTCTCACTAAGTATGTAGGAGTAGAAAGGAACCGAAGTTTTTTGATACTTGCACTGACTGCCTGCCTAGTATAGAAATAATGACAATATCTAAAGTGTGCTCGCCTTATAGGCGAGCCCACAACTAGAAAAATATTGTTCCTTCGAAACAATTGTGGGCTCGCTTCAAGCCAGAAAACAATGGCTATAAAAGCACAAAATGTCAAGATCGCAGGCAGTGCTCTCTTTGACGTTACTGACGTCAAAGATTGGTCCATTTTGTTCCAAAAATGTGTTGTGCAAAAGTTGACCCGCTGGTGGCGCTATAACAGGCCAATGTGAGAAGGTTGGTATCTGTTCCTTGACCTATTGGGAATGTGCTTGCAAGATTTCACGCACATCCCAGGCTGTGTTCATGATTTGAGGTGTTTTTGGCTTTGGCCACTTTATCGCTGCTTGCAGCTATATTTATTATTATTATTTTATAATTTTTTTGTGTGCACTTCATAGGCATGTTAGACAAAGGTCCTTAGATTGCGTGTAGAATGTTTCATGCAAATTGCAAAAAAAATCCTAGAATAAAAACGGGTTTAAGCGTTTTACAAACTGCTCAAAATTATATAGCGCCCCCCTTTGGCCATTTGGGGTAAGATTGGTTTCAGTGATATTTGAACTAACCCTCTACACTATTTTGTCATGAAAATGTGACTTTGCATGTATGTTTTAGAGGCAGAAGAATAATTTGCATCAAAATGCAATATTGTTTGAATTATTTAAAAAAGCATGTTTCAATGTTAAAGAAATCCGATCTGACAGATCTTTAGATATCGGTCCAAAGTTCACGTAAAAAAAGTTTTGTGCACGTGACGCGAAAATTCCAGAATAAAAGCGGGTTTACGCGTTTTACAAACTGCTCAAAATGGCGGAAAATTGAAGGGCGGAGCTTACTTAACAACGACACAGATGTCTTCCGCTTGAGTCAAAGCACGCGTGTAACAAGTTGCATGTCTTCAAACGAAACGAGTCATGACTTATGCCCGTTTGAAGTTTGAATTTTCAGACGCTTCGTATAGCGCCCCCCTTTGGCCGATTGGAATAAAATTGGTTTCAGTGATACTTTGACTAACCCTCCACATCTTTGCCAAATGCCATGAACGTGTAACTTTGCATGCATGATTTAGAGGCCGAAGAATAATTTGCATAAAACCGCAATATTTATTGAATTATTAAAAAATGATATTTCACTTTAAAAGAAATCCGCCGAGATAAATCTGACCGTATTGGTCCAAAGTTCATGTGAAAAAAGTTTCGTGCGCGTATCGAAAAAAACCCAGGAGGAGATAGATTTTTACTGTTTTTCATATAATTCCGAATTGTGGGAGACCTAAAGGTCAGAGGTCAAAAGTTAGAGGGTAAAAGTTGTTCGGCATGAGGAGACGCATAAGTGTATACAGGTTTCATGGCTGTATGTATAACACAGCATGAGCTATACCTGTTCAAAGATCGCACTTTCGAAGGCTTCCTACAGCGCCACCATTTGGCCGATTGCTGTAAAAAGTAATAGCACACGTCGCCACTGTAAGCTGAACACATTGATGTTTTTATTTTCATTTTCTCACTAAGTATGTAGGAGTAGAAAGGAACCGAAAATCCCGTCTACTTACTAGATAAATAAATAATGACAATATCTAAAGTGTGCTCGCCAGGTACTGGCGAGCCCACAATGACAATATCTAAAGTGTGCTCGCCTTATAGGCGAGCCCACAATTATAGAATGTAGAAGAATGTTTTATTTGATCATTGTTTGCCTGTTATCTCTCCTATGGTACCAGATCAATACAGCATGGAATTGTGGATGAAATGTTTCCATACATATATATATATATATATATATATATATATATATATATATATATATATATATATATATATATATATACACACATATATATATATATATATATATATATATATATATATATATAAACCACTGAGGAACATTGGCTCGAAGCCAAAATTAGGCTTCCGTATGTGCACACAGAGTTTGAGCGAATGGCCTTTAAAAAGGACTGTTTTGGGTAGTCATTTTAGCAATATGGTGCAGCCTCAGCTTAAAAAACAGGGACATAACTAACTTCATCAGTGTATGGTGGTGACTGTCAATGCCTGAGCAAAAACACATCCTCTGAACCTATCCTCCTATCCTATGGGCTGTTTTCATCTGGATTCTGCAGATGCCTGGCGAACGACCCACTCTGCTGCCTTCACCATGCCTTCAGAACAGATGGTATCACCAGACCTCCATTGCTTTTCAGGGTCAGCAGGTGGTAGCTCTTGTCCTTACAGGCAGATTCAGCATCGGTCACAAGGCTGGCCCGGCAGACATCACAGGACAGCTTCTTCAAAGAGCGTCGCACAACAAATCCTGAAATTAGCAGTAGACAGATTATTATAATATTATTAATATTATTATTACCCCAATAAATTTACCCCCATTGATTCCGGAAGGGGACCCAAATGCATTCGTCCCCATCCGGAATCAATGGAGGTAAATTTACTATAATCATTTTTTTGTGAAGAATGTGACAAACACAAAAAGAAATTATTGAACTCAAGTCTCCATGGTGTGAATAATCGATATAAAAAAAGTCGTTTTGGGGGTGAACTACTCCTTTAAGGATTTATGTAGGATGTATGTAGGCCTATGTACACTATGTATGTATGCATGTATGCATTAGCCTATGCAAACTTTGAGAATAAGACAACCACAATAAAAGAGTTAAAAAGTGTGTAAACAGGTGGTAGAAATATTTCAAAAAGCCAGGGTCAACAACACTCTTGCAATGTTATTATCTCACAGCCCTGTTGTTCCTGTGAAGCAGAACTTGTATTGTACATAATGATTATCCTAATTATAATATAATATTGTCATATTTGTGGCAGGTGATCCCACAGGTTCCATTTGGATAGGCCTACTCCTTTCATTGGAGCAGCCATAGGCATTAGGCAGCAAAACAATCAGGCATCTTCACAACAGACTTAAGTTCACATACAGTAGCCTAGGCCTATTTCTGTAAACAAAAAGCCAGCAATTCCCTGTATCAATGTATCTAAATGTAAGATATTTTTAACAAACCAAACCGCTTGGAAATCATGTAATTCTGCCTCTCCCACCATTGTAACTTTGCTGTCAACTTTGTAATAAGATATAGGTCTAGCTCACACTCACAGCCTCTTTCTTGTCTCTTAGCCTGCAGCTAAAAAATACAACAATATCCACACAAAGAAATGTAATTTAGACAAAAGATTAGTTGTCATGAAATCGTTATTGGTCTCAGGAAAACCTGATAATATTTGAAAATCTCGATTGTTGTTGTCTTGATGAACTTGTGCAAGCAGCCATGTCACTTAACTATGCTGCATGCTCTTTTTTCGAAATGAAAAGCTTCAATTTCAACATGTCAACCAGCCTGAGCTCATAGCCACGCTAATAATGTTTGTAATAATCCAAACCGTTAGTAAATCGGTCAAGATTTCAGAGAGTAAAGAGTATTTAAGTGTGCAGATCACTCACCTTACAGGCACAATACAACGGCAGGACGCAGGGGATGGTCCTGTCCTAAGATGGCCGCCAGTGAACGACGCCGCCGACTCCGCCTTGCGCCATCTAGCCTTCTTATATATATCTATGGTTCACACACTGTTTATACAACACAGGAGCCAGTTCCTGAACTGATTGTCAGTTTTTCTCATTTTTATTTTTATTTTGAAGCTGTGGACAACTTAAACACATATGATGCATGGTTGGGGTCCGGTCATGTGCGATGCATACTCTTGCGCCACGTTAGAGGTAAGAGAAGACAGGTAAGAGAGCTACATAGGGATTTTCTCGGGACTATCGGGGGTTGCAATGTTAATAAAGACACAAATGTAACTCCATAGGCATCTGTCTAGATAACATGATATCTAAATGACATGTTCGTCAAGGCTATAGGATAGGTCAAGTGCAGACAGTGTCGGGAAAGTTCACAAATGTTAAAATGAACTAGTTCAGTTCATAGTTCATAATACACCATTTTGAACAAAAGTTCATGGTTCCAAAAAATTAACTAGCTTAGTTATTCCTCCCCTCCCCAAACCCCAAATTTCTTCTAAAGTTGGATTGGAAGCCAGATTGGAGAAGCTTAGTCTGGGACGTGTAGGGAGCGTTATCACAGATGTTCTTGGGAAGGTTCATTCTGAGAGTGCACAAATGTAACCAAATGGACCCGTAACTCTCAGAGTTACTGAACTTTAGTAACAGGTCCATTTGGTTACAATTGTTGCATTAGTAACTAAGGATACATTGTAAATGGTGCATTTATATAGTGCCTTTATCCAAGGCCAGAGTCTTGCTCAAGGACACTTAGACACTAACTCTGGGGGAGCCAGGGATCGAACTGGGATCCTTCCGGTTCCCAAACGGCTGCTCTACCCCCTGAGCCACTGCCGCCCCATAAATGAACACTGAGGTTTTCCTTTTTTTGTCTTATTTTTTTAACTGTGTGGGTCGGGAGCAGTTCAACTCTGAGCGTGTCGTGTCCTCAGTGACTGTGACAAGAGTCTATCTCTCTGTATCGATTTGCTAATTATGAAGGGAACGAAGCCGAGGGCAACATAATATACAGGAAACAGAGAAAAGAGGAGTTATGAAAGGAAAGTGTAAGTGGACATTTTTGGTCATTAAAGCCAGACAATTTTAGTGTCTGTAACAAGACCACAATGGTTCTAATAAGAAGCCGTTTCTTCAGAAAGATAATGGTGGTGATGATGATTGTAATTATAGGTCTTGACATCCCACACTGGAGAGATGAATTTCATATTTGTCTTTTGTGTGGTGTAAAGTAACCAAGTACATGTACAATTTTCAGGTACTTTTACTTTACTGGAGTGTTTCCAATTTTCTGTACATATTTTTACTTTTACTCCACTACATCTCAGAGGCAAATATTATACTTTTACTCCACTACAATTATTGGAAAACATTATAGCATGCATGAACCACTTCAGCCCTATAAGCTATACATTTCAGCCATTTGAAAATAGCCGATCTGCTGTACAACGCATTGTAAGCTTGTAGACATTTTCAAATGATTTATATACGTTTTATACATCTTTTCCTGAAACTTGTACCTGTGTAGAAATTTAGTACTTTTTCCACCGCTGCAAATAGGGGAAGGATGCTGTTATGCCACAACGTATATATGTTGCCTAGGGTGACCAGATGTCCCCCTTTGCGTGGGACAGTCCCACATTTCCATGACTTTTCAGGCGTCCCACAAATTGAGACCCTGTCCCACATTGAGATTGGCAGGCTCCAGTAATAAAAAAATGTGTAGGTGTTGATAGGTGAGCAAGTTAGACACGTACAGCATTGCTCTAGCAACACGTGAATAAATTATAGGGTTGGGTATCCTCCTAATAATTGGCTTTCCATTGTAAATCTATCTCATTGTCTCTTTCCCTGCAAGATGTTTTTAAGCCTTTTAAAATAACATGAGAAATATCCCCTAGGCTACAGCGGGTTACTAACAAAACGATAGGCAGTATCAAATGACCTCAAAGCATTTAACAACAACTTAAGTAGCCTAAGTTGTTATTAACCACCCCGCCTGCCCGTCCCACACAAACAATACTTCTGTCCCTCGAATAACCAGTTTGGATCTGGTCACCCTACTGTTGCCATAGTGCTCTAAAATCAAAAAGGACACAGATACTAAAAGTAGGACAGAAGTGGAGCAGTTAAGCTGATTTTCATCAAACAAGAATAACACATAACAACAGCTACAATAACACTCCATGGGCATAATCCATGGAAACCCTCCATACGCAGCCCGGGGGGTCGTCTGTAATCACCATCAGACCTCCAACCTAAAAGTTGTCTCACCTCTGATCAAAGTCAACCACCCTATTCCATCAAAGTAGCTGTGAAACTGCATTCCTTTTAAATTCTACGAGGCCTTTAATCGATCACTCTTCCTGTACGGTATCTGTTTTGAATCTCAAGGGTATTTAATATATACTGTATGTTTCCATTGTTCCATTGGCATACCATTCATCACACCTATACGCATGGTCTAAAGACTGTCTCATCAAGCATCAACCTGTTCACCTTAATGGAAACTATTGAACGGTGGTGGAAGAAGTACTCAAGTGTTTTACTTAAGTAAAAGTATCAATATTGCAATGTAGAAATACTCTGTTAGGGTGCCCTCAGACCAAAATACCTATGAGAGTGGAATCCGCGTTCCGCCAATGCATTTCAATGAGAAGGGAGCGTTTTTTGCAGAAATCCTCTGCTGGCATGAAATCGCTTCACTCTCATTGAAATGCATTGGCGGAACGCGGATTCCACTCTCATAGGTACTTTGGTGTGAGGGCACCCTTACAAGTAAAAATGACAGTATTAAAAATGTAGGCTACTTGAGTAAATGTACAAAAGTCTTGGCAGAAAAATACACTTAAAGTACCAAAAGCAAAAGTACTCATTGTGTAGAATGTCCCCTTTCACAAGTTAAAAATGTGTAAAACTTTTGAAAATAGCAGATCTACTGAGTGGTCAATAATTGTAAAAGTTAATCTAAACCTGCTGAAGTACTAACCTAAGCTGTCAAATACTTGTAGTGTAATAAAATGTAAAAATGTTGCCTGTGGAGTAGGAACATTGGAAATGCTGAAGAAAGTAAAAAATACCTCAACATTGTACTCAAGTTCTGTACTTAATAGTAGAGTAAATGTATTAGTTACTTTACACCACTTCTGAACATTGGTTAGCTGGTAGAACATTATCTCCTCTCCTGTCCTCAAGTATTGATTGGTTGAAATTGTTTGGTGCAGCAGCAGCTATGTTGCTACTGAAACTAGTCTCTCGTGTTTTTAATCTGCTGTACTATTTAACTGGAAAACAGGCGACAACATCAGCCTAGGGTGTTGTGCCCCTTTTGGCTCAGTGGTTTAAATGAATAAATCTAAAATGTGTCCAGGGCTAGAGGACGCAAAGTCATTTAGCTGGTTGTAATTGTTCAGCAGAGGAGAAAAACCTCATGTTTTTTTTAGACATCTAAAATGTGCTATTTCTGTCCTATTTCTTTACTCTTGCTTTTTTTCCTGTCCTATTTATTTACTCTTGCTTTTAGCTGATGCTATTGACGTCCACACTGTTCTGAAATTGTTCTTCAACGTTTCATGTTTTTATTTTTCTGCTGTATTGTATTCATGTGTATTTTTTTTTCTGTTAAGCACTTGTGCTTCATTTTCTGCTCCGTAAAGCGCTTTGAGCTGCATTTAATGTCATGAAAGGTGCTATACAAATAAAGTTGTATGATTATTAATTTATTATTATTAAAGCCACAGTAGCAATCCGGTAATACAAGGCTACATTTCAATTAAATATCAGAGCTAAATTGACATGTAAATATGAGATAAATGCATTAACATTTAACTGAAATTATACAAATGTGGCTAATAGTAAACAAATAATTTTCTATTCTGTTCTGTTTCTACAATTTACAAGCGCTCAGTGCATCGCAGCACCTCATGTTGTGAGCTCGTAGATCGGCCATTTCCAGCGATGAGATTTTCGTTTGGAGGCTAAAAAAAGTTGAGACAATTTTAAAGAAGACATCACCTCAACGTGTGTATGTGATAATGAAAATACAATGCCATTGTAAAAAGTACAAGGTTGGGATTAGGTAGACTATAAAAAAGTCTCCTGAAAGGACTTTCATGAGAGCATTTCAGGCGACGTGCTCAGTGGAGAGTGCCTATTGATGCGGCGCAGCAGGCCACAAAACCTACAGTACAGCTCTATGGCAGGCAGATCTAAAAACTGTGATTGCTGAAAACCCTGGGTGAGCAGCTGGGAAGCAGAAGCCTGGCTTTGAGGTGGTGATTTAAATGTTCCTAGTCTTTGCATAGCTTTTGGCAGACACACAATCTTTAAAACTTAAAAGGTAATTTATTTATGTATTTATTTTTGTAAATAATTTATTTTCTTTCTATATACAGCGGGGGAGGGGGGGCTAGGCGATGATTAAATACTCTACTCTGCTAGACTCTTACGTGACGAATCTAAAGAGCATCTGCTGGCTTGAGTTGTCATGTTTTGAGGTCCAGGCTGCAGTAACGGTTCGGATGTTGATTGGCCTGGTTCGTCCAGGAAGAACGACAGAACCGTTAAGGAATCGTACAGTTAAGAGTTGTATACTTAGCTACCGATGATACTGTATGTCTGATAACTCTGGTCTCAGACGTTAAGTAGCAGATATGTCACTGCCAGCTGTATTGATATTGATCCGATGATGTGTCTTATACTGTAGGTTAGCTTGTAAGTCAAGCTATCAAACTGGGCAGTGCGAGTGTAGCTGTGGGTTATTATCAGTGCCTTACAGGCTTTTAAGATCTCTTTAATGCAGAAAGAAAGAAAGAAAGAAAGAAAGAAAGAAAGAAAGAAAGAAAGAAAGAAAGAAAAACAAATACCATTCTTGCATCAAAGGTAAACAAACTATACTATAAAAACTGGACAAGCATTGGCCAAATTGTTATCCGCTACTGCCAGGTTTTTGGTGTTTTTACATTATTTTCACCGGCATCATGAATGCATCATGCATGTGTGTTTGTGTGTGCACACGATGTCCCAGGCTGCAGGTGATCATCTTGTCGTTCACCCGGAAAATAGAAATTATAACAGCGATCATCCGTGCTTTAGTTATGGTCCATAGAAAAAGACATGTTTTGACCAAAAACACAATCTGGGAGATAAATTCGAGATACATCCATTTTTCTTACATTCATTACATTGGTGTGGACGGCAAGAAGGATTTCCGGATGATGCCATCTCCTGATGGATCATGGGAATTTGAGTCTTTGCATCACTCCCCACTGCGGGAGAGCAATGTCTATCGCTGAAAAGTCTCAAAACGTACATTCACTCCCTCTGTGTGCGGTGAATGTATTAACCAACCTCATCTTTGAGTTCTCCATGAAATAAGCATCTGACCCCGTAGCCAACATGCATCCAAATGGTAATATCTACGATATTAAATGAGCTATATAATGATTAGTATAGACGATAAATTTATTCTACATTCCTGAGATAAAAGTAGAAGCCCAATTGTGTGCAGATAACCTCACAGCTCATACATCTCTCACAGGCTATCATCATCATGCATTCCGGCGTTGCCTGGTTCCCTGGGACTGGTTTATCAGATAAGAGTAAACATAAAATAAAGAAAGCAAAAATAAGACTGTCTTGTCTTGGCAGAATCAATGAAAGACTATTCTTAGCTAAATTCGGCTCCCGAAAGGCTGCAGTGGACTATTTCCTGGGTATTATGGTAAACCAAACATATGATGTTTGATTACTTGCATTCATGGAGGGAGAGAGACCTAGGCTTTCACAAACAGGAATACATTTTTATTACTTGTGTTTTATTTGTGTCCCCCCCCCTACTTTCCTGTTTGCACTGCATTAAACTAAGCATTGTTACTGGATTATCCAAATAATGTCTGGATTATGCCTTGCAGTTCTACCAAGCATAGTATAGTTAGAAAATATGATCAATTAAATATGTCATATATCAAGAAGTGGTGTGAAGCAAGTACATCTACTCAAACACTGCACTTAGTACAATTTTGAGGTATTTTTACTTTATTGGAGTTGATCTCATTTTCAGTACTTTTACTTCTTCTCCACTATATCTCAGAGGCAAACATTGAACTATTATTTATACTTACTAGTTACTTTGGAGATTGATTATTATTACAAAACATACATTAACCACATTTGAAAATAGCCAGTCTACATTGTTAGCTTGTAGATCTGATATTTTCCAAAAGATTTTTTTATACATTTTATACTTTTGAAAAGATGTGAAGTAGGCCTACTTCTCCTTTTTTAGCCTAATTTTGATACCAATTATTTTTTACTTTTACTCAAGTACATTTAGAATTCTGGACTTTTACTTGTAAGGGTACAGTCACACCAACTACCTCTGAGAGTGGATTCCCCATTCCACCAGTGCATTTCAATGGGAATGGAGCAGTTTTTGCAGAAATCCTCTACTGGCAGGAAACTTCTCCATTCTCATTGAAATACATTGGCAGAATGGGGAATCCACTCTCATATGTAGCTACTGTGGTGTGCCTGCAGCTTAACAGAGTATTCCTACATTGCAGTATTACTACTTTTACTTAAAGGACAACTTTCGTTTTTTACAACAAGGGTTCATATTTTAGATTGTAATTAAAGAATATAAAAGATGAGTGTTAAATTGATTTCATTTACTTCTTTCTATTGCTTTAGAGATTCTTATTTCAGTGGTTGGGGGCATGCGTACAAGTGGCTAAATATGTCATTTTACACAGAATAAGCCCATTCGCAAGATACAACGCAACCTTTCATGGTTGGATGTGACTTATGGGGGCTAGAAGTGTTCCTGTAAATAGCAATAAAGAAACTGCTGGCTTAATGTGTCTAAAAAGACATATTTAGCCACTTGTACGCATGCCCCACATTTTAGCACGGTAAACGCGATAAAACAATAGAATGAAGCAAATGAAAACATTTTAACATTCACCTTTTCTTTTCTCTAATTACAATCTAAAATATGAAACCTTGTTGTAAAAAAACAAAGTTGTCCTTTAACTCTCCTACTGCCAGATTATTTATTTATTTATTGGGTCTGGTGCCATCAAAAAGCGGCTTACCTTTGCGACGTTATAGTAGATAGACAGACAGACATTTATTTATTTATTTTTATTTTTTTTGGTTGTGCAATAGTGCACTTTGGTCTGCCAGGCAGCAGAGGGCGGCGTCATGCGAGAATGAATGTGAATTTGCCTGTTATGTGTTGAAGAAGAAGAAGACCAGTCACTGGCCACAGAGCCTTACAGCCAGAGGAAATCAACAAGGAAGTGAATTGTTCTCCGTTGATCTAACGCATAATGGATTTTTTACACCATCACCGCGGAAAATGTGTTTACAGTAGGCGGCCGCGCGACCCCTCATCAGCTTACAGTCATCAGACGAACGAACCGAACGAGCGCCGTATTGGCGGAGAGGTCTTGCGAAATCGGGCGAACGTGAACGTTCAAAGCGTGGGAAGAGTTAAGTACTTTTACCACCACTGCAATCAAGTAATTATTTTATTTTATTTTATTTTATTTTGTTTTATTTTATTTTATTTTATTTTATTTCATTTTATTTCATTTTATTCCCTTCTCTCTGAACATGCTGTTCCTCAAGCAGCATACAGTGGGCGGTGCAGAGAGTGAGTCATGCAAAAAGCAGCCTTGATATTTTACCAACTAATTAACTGGCAAGAAAGAAAGAAAGAAAGAAAGAAAGAAAGAAAGCTACCATAATCCTGGTAAGAAATTAATTAATACCTTGGCCTCGCTCAATAACTTGTGCATGAAAAATGCAAGCTGTGTATGCGAGGTCATTGTAGACATGCTAATCTCAAAAGAAACCATTAATTTTGTTTTGTGTGAAACAAAAGTGAAGTAATTAAACAAAGAGGAAAGAACAATTTTCAGGTCTTGCAGGTGAGATTTTGAAATACTCACTTTTCGTCTCCAAACAATCACCATAAGTTGTCATTTTCATATCATAATGTATTAACATTATTACATTTAGATACCTTTCAAAGAGTTGTCAGTTTTTATGCGTTTTGACTTCATCCAATCACATACTGCCACTCCGTCACCTGTTGCTACGATGTCTTTCTTCAGAAGAGAAGATGTGAATTACTGTAAATTGTTTTTCACAGTCACACTATTAATCCTGTGTTTAATACAACACACTGCAACTCCCCGAGCAAGGGAGAAGAAATTGCTTTGTGAAAAATGCTCATCATCGCTCCTTTGGAGAAAAAAAAAGAAAAAATCGGAACACGTATGCTCCAGTAAACAACCCACAATCCCACTGATTTGTTTTTGAGTATTTTCATTTATTGTGCAGAAACAGGCTATCGGCTGAGAAAGTTATTGTGCAAAAAGCAGCTGCACCCAGTAGGCATTATACCGTGAGCGTGGTTAGAAATGACTGCATACCTACACCAATAAGTAAACAAAGAGAGACAGGGATTAATAAGCAGGTGAATGTTCAGGGCAAGTTGGTTATTGGAGCGAGGAATATGATTACAAAGCTTCACACTTCCCCGAAAACCAATTCCCACTTTGTAGTAGTTTCTGTAACCTTAGTGCACATTCTTGCAAAAACATAGCCAGAAGCCCGAACATATGTTATAGTTAATTATCTATCATTTATATGTTGCATGGTGACTCGCGAGCTTGTAGATCAAACAACATTTTTTGGCACCTGACTCCGTATAAATCAGTTAATCGTGTAATCAGTGATCAGGCTTAACACTTTAATCAGCCTTATCTGCAAAAAGATATGGAAAGACTAGTACTGCATAGCTGAACTTGAAAGGAGCTATAGCTACTGTATACAGATGTGCCGTTTCAAGTCTTTACTTGAAGGCTTTACTGCTCTGTTCCTGAACATTTCCACATGTTTCTTTCCCTGTTTTGCCTTTCAAATCTTTATGGAGAATGGAGGGTATAAAGCAGATTCCACCTTCATAGGTATAGATTTAAGCTTCAAAGTCTAGGAAAGTCATAAAAATTGCAAAAATAGCTGATCTACAAGCTCAATGTTCTGCACATCCACTTGAAATCTACTGTCTTGCCAACTACCTGTAATGTGTCTTTCTAAAGGCTACATGGAAATTCAGCAAATGATTAACAATTGGGAATGTACTGTAAACGAAATAATACTTTTAAGGAGAATCAGAAATGGTTCACTCACATACACTTCATACTGTGTTCTTGAGTGCCATTGAGTTGATGATTGATGCAGTTGGAAGCTGCTTTGAGCAGAGGGCATATTTCTGTCACCACGTCAATTAAAAAGCATAGTGACTCAATACAGTGCACTAATCCCGTGATTTACAGTCAAATATGAGCCCTTTCAGCAAGGTATAAAACGCTGATTTATCGACTGCCCTTTCCACTGAGAATATTAATGTCCATTAATCCAGCGTTAAGTAATCCCGGGTGGCTTTTGAGTTTTTAATGTCAGCTGAGTTACTCATTCACGGCCAGCAGTTTAGCAGTGGAATAATAGTGGTCTTCTGAACGTCACAGTCGTTGTTCATCTCTCTGGGAAACACCTCAAGGTTTTAGGCAAATGCTGTGAATCAGGGGTTCCCAAACCTTTTTGTCTCAGGGCACCCCATAAATATGTTTTAAATCCAAGGCACCTTATATTTATAGCAGATCGTCGTTGTCGGGTGGAAACCTTGTATGTCCAAAACAGTTCGTTTTGTATTTATCATCTATAAAATGTACTAAACTAGTGAAAACAGCAGATCTACAAGCAGCGAGGCGTTGTGTGCTTGTAGATCGTCTGTTTTCACTAGTTTTTTGCGACAGTCTTGTACGATGAAGCAGGGCTTTGCTTTACCAAAAGACGTAAACATTTGAAACTTGGAGATACGAGGTTTCTGCCCGACAGTGACGATATTTTAGTGATTATGTTGCGAGAAAAACGTTGAGATAATAGCCATTTTGGTTAGAACTGACTGAAAATAACTTTGTACTTCAAGTTTAAAATGATACTACCGGTAAATATTTTTTCAAGTGTCCAAATAAATTCCAAATATTATCAAATTATCTTGCGGCACCCCTGGACCGCCGTCATGGCACCCCAGGGTGCCCCGTCACCCACTTTGAAAACCCCTGCTGTGACTGTCTCTGACTGACTGACTGACTGGCTGGGAGCACATTCACTGGAGCAATTCTGTGTAGTGCCTTGCTAAAGGGCATGTTGACAGTAGCACCTGACGTTCCCTGGGGACTGTTATAGGGCACTTCACATGTTGGTGGCATGATAATTAGAATGAGTTCATACCCATGTTTGAGCTGAATCTAGGTGGAATGAAAATTGGAGCTGATCTGTCCGTCCCTCCGTCCATATGTACATAATGTACAGTACGTCCATCAGTCCATCTGTCATGTCATTCCCTCAAGGCCTCCACAAGGTCATGACATTTAGCACAAAGCGTCCACTTGGATGAACTGATTGGACGTATGGCAAGAGATCAAAAAGTCAAAGGGCGAGGTCACTGTGATGTCACAGGCATGTTTATTAGATTCCTACCTGTCTTCACTATTATACATATATATGAACCTGGACTGACACGGATGGAAAACACAAACAAACAAAAAAACAGGGCATTCAAGAATGGATAGAGATCTATGCACTCCAAATGTATGGATGAATGGACCGTTGTAAAGCGCTTTGATAGCCTACCGCAACTTGCTTAGAAAAGTGCTATGAAAATACAATCCATTATTGTTATTATTATCATCCTGTCTGTGGTTTCATTAATGTAAAGTCATTGTGACTTATCTGTCTGTATTCTATCTATCGCCTCCCACTCTGAGGTAATGAAATCATGCACTCTAACAATCTTTCCCCAATCCATTATTATCCCTTCTCTAATCTGTCATAACACTCATAGTCCATATTCAATCACAGAGGTCCCATACTGTGGAACAATCACCTTCCTACAATAACTTTATACTTGCTTGTGCGCACTTGCACACACACACACACACACACACACACACACACACACACACACACACACACACACACACACACACACACACACACACACACACACACACACACACGTACACGTGCAGTCGCAGTCGCACACACACACACACACACACACACACACACACACACACACACACACACACACACACACACACACACACACACACACACACACACACACACACACACACACACAGAGGGAGAGAGAAAACTAATATATGTAGGTGTGGAAACCCCATATGCCCAAAACATTTCAGGATTCAAATTCATAAATAGCCGATCTACATGCCAGTACTTTCGTACTTTTACTTGAGTACATTCTGTCTTTTACTTAACATAACGGAGTATCTCTATATTGCAGTATTGATACTTCTACTGAAGTAAAGAATGGGTGTATTTTTTCCACCACTGCTAACACCCATGCTAACAGGTTGTTTGTACTGTCTGTATCTATCACTTAATTATTTATTATTTAAGTATTTATCATACTTGATCATATTAGGCCTACAGTAGGCCTAAGTCTGGCGGCAAAGCTACAGCATATGAGACTTGTCCAGGTCCCAGCACATCTCTGTGTACATTCTCAGGAGCTTGACTGAGGAAAATTAATCTTGTAAATTGGCTTCATCGCCGTGTCTGCTATATAATTAAAAGTCTTCCAGAACGAAGAGGAAGTCCCAGTAGGGATTCTCCTCCCGCCCAGAGGTCACACAATGAGCAACGTCTTGTTTCCAGCGGCAGTAGAAATGAAGACGGCTCCGCATGACTGCACACAGTTCCATGCTTATTGTTATGAGCCTCTTTGGGCTCTCAGAATCAGAATCAATGCATGTTTTGCAACCATAATCAAAATCTACAAAGTAACTCGTACTGTAAATAGAACCGCACTCTGCCGAGGTGCCATGTGCACAAGTAGACCATACATGGCCTACTTGTGTGCCATCAGAGCGTGCCATGAAGTGCGCTTACCACTGGCAATGCCAGTGACATCACCACTGGCATCACCAGGAATGCTGGTCCCTCTTTGGCTGTTAATGATGATGTTGCCAGAAATGCTGGTCCCTGATTGGACTATGGGCTTAAACACCCACAGCTACCTACCTACCTACCAACCTACCTACCTACCAACCTACCTACCTACCTACCTACCTACCTACCTACCTATCTACCTACCTACCGTACATACGCAGCCGAACGCAGCACTTGCGCGCTCTGCTGGCGCAAGTAACTAATGTTTTCCAATAAATGTAGTGGAATAAAAGTATCATAATATTTGGATCCGAGAGCGAGACGTAGTGGTTGATCCAGGCACCAAAGGAACCAAAACACAGAGCAGAAAACGCTGAAACCCGACGATTTACAGGATGGCTGTGAACCAACGAGGGGTGCTATGCCTGCCAGCAGCAAACTGCCATGTTATGTTCTCTTCTCAGTCAACTAACTCCCTCCCCACAGTATGAAGAAATCCCAGCAGGACGATACCATTTGGTACAGCTCCTCATTTGATCGTAATCAAATGCTATTTTCTTGTTGTCATTGTGAATAAATGATCCTACGGCTATTAGACAAAACAAATGGTTTCCGGAGGTTAGATAACCAAGAATGCCTGCTCATATTCTATATCACACTCTGACCGATGATAAGAAGTAAAGTACATTGCACAATGAAACGCATTTACACTACAGTATAGCCTGTCTCTCTCTTGCTCGCCTCAATTCTCAGCGGTTCACGTTTTTTGTCAGGAGAAAGACTTGTGTCATTTTATTTCATTACTCCCTTTCTCATATCTATGGCATACCTGCTCCTTTCAACCATCTTAGTCTCACCGTATCTGTGTAACACAGTGCTTCCCACAAGCAGGGGCGTCACAAGGGGTAGGAAAGTGGGACTGAGTTACTGGGGCCCAAGGTGGAGGGGCCCTAGTAACTTTATCTATTGAAAAATAGCAGATATACAAGCTCACAGCGCGGCACCGAGTGCCGCGCTGCGAGCTTGTAGATCTGCTATTTTTGAAAAGTTGTGAAAATGTGTGAAAATCTTTGAATATTATGTATTTTTTAAGCGAACATTTCTAACTCAAATTTTGCTTCTGGGGGGGAGTCCCTGGAACTCAATATTTTGAGATCGGGGTCCGTGGCCAAATACATATCATCTTGGGGGTCCTTGACATAGGTTTCTTGCACACAATTTCACGATTTTTCAAAAATAGCAGATATACAAGCTCGCAGCGCGGCACTCGGTGCCGCGCTGTGAGCTTGTATATCTGCTATTTTTCAATGGTTAACATTCATGGGGGGCCCGCAGTGAATCCTTGTACCCAGGGCCCAGAATTTGGTGTGACGCCCCTGCCCACAAGCCCTATCTGCCAAAGCAATCACAGGGAATTCTCTCATCCTATTCAATTTCTGTCAGCGAGGTGCAACACTGTCCTGGCCCCCAGTGTGAGTGAGTAATGGCGGCACAAATGCATCCTGCAATGAGATTGGCAGACGTCCAGCGTTTCTTTTTTTATTAATGCCAGGGTTGTCTACTCTTCTCTAAGTGGCACTCCTGAACCTGGGGGTTTACAGCCTCCTCTTGTTCATTTAACGTAAATTGAGGCAGCCATTGAGACATGTGTATTACCAACATGGAACAGTCTTCACAACATTGCCCTAGCTGACAGGAAAATGAATGTGTCTGAGTCAATGTGATTCAGCCTCTATTTCTATAATGTATAGTTCTCAGTGTGTGTGTGTGTGTGTATGTGTGTGCGTGCGTGCGTGCGTGCGTGCGTGCGTGCGTGCGTGCGTGCGTGCGTGTGTGTCAGTGGTGGAAAAAAGTACTCGCATTTTTACTTAAAGAGATAGTTCACCACCAAAATAACTTTCCTTTTCTATCGATTACTTACCCCATGGAGACTTGAATTCATAGATATTCTTTGTTTTTTTGTTTTGTTAATTTCCTAAGCCATTATAATAAAGCCCACGCCACTGATTCTGGATGTAGGGACAAATCCATTTGTCTCCATCTGGAATCATTTTGTGTGTGTGTGTGTGTGTGTGTGTGTGTGTGTGTGTGTGTGTGTGTGTGCGTGTGCGTGTGCGTGTGCGTGTGCGTGTGCGCGTGCACGTGCACGTGCGCATGCGCGTGTGTGTGTGTGTGTGTGCGCGCGCGAGCGCGTGTCGTGCACGTGTGTTCATTTTAATGCAGTTATGAGTACTGGCAATATATTGTATCCACATAATGTCATATTTTTGGGGACCTCTCCTGTCTTATATCTGCTACAGGTGCGTGTGTGGAAATGCTCTGTTGGCTTTCACTCAGCAAGCCTCGTGTATACCCAGATCTCTGCTGAATATAATAGAAATACTCTATCAAATATCACTCCTGTCTTTTTTTTCCATCTCTGTGATGGCGGTGTCGTTTGTTGTCTGTCTGGGTGAACTATTGCAAGTCACAGCATTTCGTTTCACTTTGCAGCAGAAATGGGGCGTACTGACTTGGCTGCAAGTGGCAAAGGTGTATTATTCATGAAATGAAAAGTCTGTCTGCTGTCGTTGATGTGAGCATTTTGAGAGAGGAGCACATTCCCTCCTGGACACAGGACCATGTTAAACAGTGTGTCTCCATAGCAATAGTAATTGCAACCGTAGGTCGCTGTTTACTATGAAAACCGGCACATCACACACAGTCCGTCCGTCCTTCCGTCCTTAATGCCCCAATGTCTATAGCTGTTCTCTGTCAAAACTGCTGTCTATCATCACCTGGATACCCATGCCCATATATGGAGATCCCTGATGTCATCAATAATAAGCTCATATCTGGGAATGCCCATATATTAAGCCCATATTTGGCAATGCCCAATTTGCCCATATGGACGCTCCATATGGCCAAGACATAATTCATTTGCAAATCAAGACTGATGACTATCATCACCTGGATCTCCATATGAAGATCACAACACTGACCTCATCAAACCCTGGATATCCATACATGGAGACAACTGGATCAAGCTGGTCAATACCTCTACATCTGACCTCACAGACTCCATATATGGATATAGCTGACCTGTTCTGACATCACCGTGATAACTCGACCAGCTCAGCTGAAGGGTATACATGCCAAAGCGCAAATGTGCACGTGCCCATGTGCACGCCCTTTAGGGCGAGGTCGCTTCTCCCCCTTAGGGTGTCTTACTGGTAATAATATACAGTGTAAAAGCCTATATATAGGTGTATGGGGTTTGTTTGTGGATATGTCTGAGTCATAGTGACGTGACATGGCTATGGGTGTATGAGACATCATTATTACATCCAGAGAATGCAGCTGCTTCATACAGTACTGCACATATTATTATTGTGACCCATCACCCCAACAAGTAACCAATCATACCACGTTTACGGGAGAGCAGAAATTGCTTTGCCAAATTATCGCCACGCACACCATTCCTTTTGTAGTGCAGTGACTGTGCCAACCAATATCCCAACCAAGATCACTAAAAACAACAAAGCGGGTGCACACACATACCGGTAGCTATTTTTAAGATAAAACCCACGCAGGCGCTGTTATTGTCTCCACCAGCCGAAAGGCATGGGAGAGACTATGTTTTCGCCTCCGTCCGTCCGTCCATCTGTGCGTCCGTGCATGCGTCTGTCCGTCCGTTACCAGCTAATCTCCGGCACCGTTGGCCCGGTCGCTGCCAAACTGTGCACACACACTCCCTGGATACCAATTCAGAACCTCTGCCCAAAATCTTTCACATGGGCCTGTTCTAGCGCCACCAGGAGGCCGATTTATGCAAAACTAACTTTTGCCAGTACTCCTACAGATTTCGTCCAAAAAACATGCAAATCAGAAAACAGTATCTCTACAGTCATGTGATCGGCATGGATCTGTCCGATTTTCCATATTCCATCCTCATTGACTAAAACTGTCTTCCAAAGTTTGCAGGATTGGTCCGTTTTGAATAAAATGCCTGAAATCATGAACGCAAAGTGCGATTTTGGTGAAATTGTGCATGCACATTCCCAATAGGCAGAGGAATAAATGCCACTTAAAAAAATCCAAATCAGCCTCATGGTGGCGCTATAACAGGCCCATTCGTGTTTGTACCTAACTCCACTGATCAGCGTACAACTTTTTATGTGCACTCCATAGAGGCCAAGGAAAAACCTTTGCCCTGCATTTTTCATATCTGCCTTTTATAGCGCCACCAGGAGGCCGACTTATGTAAAACACTTTTTTTCTCTATTATTTATAGAGAAGGAGTTAGGAGTAGAGAAGGAGTTTAGGAGTTTATCCAAAAATCATGCAAATCAGTACACAGTATATCTATAGTCAAGTGATCAAGACGGATCTGTCCGATATTTCATATTCCATCCTAATTGGCTAACATTGGCTTCCAAAGTTTGCAGGATTGGTCCTTTTTGAATAAAATGACTTAAATCATGAACGCAGCTTGTGATTACAGACGCACATTCCCACTAGGTCAAGGAACAAATGCCACTCCTTTCACATTAGCCTGTTATAGCGCCACCAGCAGGTCGACTTTTGCCAAACAATTTTTGCAACAAAATGCCTCAAATCATGCATGCAGCGTCACATTGTCGTTAAAGGCCAAAGAAGACATGCCACAATTTTCACATTTAGCGCCACCAGGAGGCCACAATAACTACAGTAATACCTGACCTGGTGGAGACCTGTGCTCGGAAGAGCACTGCTTCTAGTCTTTCTCTGGGTCAAACATTGGCACTTTAGCTACGGGAGAGTGTTTTTTGCAGGTCTTTCAGTCCGAGTGTATCAAAAAAACAACTCGGTTCAGGCAGCGGAAGCTTGTGATTGGCTGCGCGCGGCGGAGGTGCCGAAAGTCGGGGGGACTAAACCTAACCTCAGTAAAACTAACAATGGTGAATGCTAACCTGGTGAAATGCTAACCTGTTGACTATGCTGAATGCTAACCTGGTGAAATGCTAACCTGCTGACGCTGGTGAATGCTAAGTTAACCTGCTGAATGTTAAACTGATCAGAACAACGGTGCTTGAGGTGCTTTTTTGATACACTCGGACTGAAAGACCTGCAAAAACACTCCCTTTTAGTCACAGTATGTGTATGCCATGTGGTCACTTTATTGTTTTTTACAAATGTTACTTTAGCCCAGATTCAGAATCTTCAAATAATTGTTGATGACCCCGTAAAGATCTTCTTTCATACTTCCATATACCAAAACACCTCCAAATGAGACTCATCCCTGGCTGTGAGCGTGATTCTCTTTTCCCCCAGAACATATCTTACTAATTCATGCAGAGTCAGATGCAGCTTCAGGCTACATGTTTGCTTGGATTAATTGGTTTCAGCTTCATCAAGTCAGATTGTTTGTATGGCAAGTTAAGAACTACAGTATGACCAAAACATTATGATTCAGCAGAGAAATGAATCAGGGACCCCCACTACATATTGTATCAAATTTTGTCACCGATTAAACGTTTCAATAGATTCATAGACTTGTTTGACAGCACTATTATCAGTGTATGTTGGATTCATGTTCGGGTGTATTTTAAGACATTTAACCACTTCAACCATGATAATTAGGAAAATTGACCTTTCACTTGTACTTTTATTTACTGCTCTTTTTTCCCTCTACGAAAATAGCCAATCTACATAAGTTCACACCGGCTCACGCTGTGAGGTGTTGTGAGCTTGTAGAGCTGCTAGGGTTAGGGTTAATGTAAAGAACAAGTATCATCACACAAAGGACCCCTGTACTAACTCTGAGGACCCCCTAGGGGTCCTGGACCCCTTTGTTGAAGACCCCTTGCTCTTCTACATTCTAACATCAGGGATAGAAACATACAGTAGGGGAGGTATGAGGAACTCCGCTCACCTGAAAGAGACCTGAAAACTCCCCTGAAAGCCTCATTTGAGAAATGATGGTGGCGCTAAAAGTGACAGATCCATGTTGATGACATGACTCTAGACATACTGACGTGACGTGACGTGACGTGACGTGACAAACTGACAGACTGACTTACTGACTGACTGACAGCTGGTGGCGGTTTTGATTGTAACTATGTTTCTATTGCTGCTATGTGTGCACACTCAATGCATTTTTACAAATGCAATGTAAATTGTCTCTCAAGTGAATGTCCTTGGGTGTTTGAGGCTGTTTCATGGGATGCAACCAAGGTCTGTTATGCAAACCATAGCCTGTCCAGTGTCTGCCCTGCATTTTTATTGTTTCCTGGGGGTGGGGAGATTGAAAACAAACAAACATTGCACTGAAGAATAATATTTCCGTTTATTTTTTTGTTCCAAGGCCACATAGTGAATGAATTGAAATGTATTGACAGTAGGCTATTATGTGTTTGCATGTAGGCGGACAATAGGACTTATTATACAACTGGTAGTTTCAAGAAAGCAATCTGATTGTTTGAAACAATCATATGTGACCGGTATGATATCTATCATTATGTACCGCTCTCATCAAGCAGTAGCAACAGCAACAGGTCTTTATCCAGAAGGCTGAGAGGCTCTGGCTCCCTTTCTATCCTCAGGCCTTGAAACGTTTGAACTCCAAACAGCGGCTGGGATTCACAACCAAGACTCCCATAAACCCATGCACGTACACACACACACGCACATGCACACGCACACATCACACATCACACACACCAATGGACGCACGTCGCATGCACATGCTCACACACACGCACACACCAACGCACGGACACACGTGCTCTCACACACACACACACACACACACACACACACACACACACACACACACACACACACACACACACACACACACACACACACACACATGCAGTTGCACTCCCCCCTATTGTGTTGCATTATTCACTTTAATTCTCCACGATTAGGCTGCAGACACTGTTTGCCTTCGGGAGAGTATTTTTGCAGCTTTCAGTCCGAGTGTATCAAAAAGCAACTGGGTTAAGCACCGTTGGTCCGACCAGTTTAACATTCACCAGGTTAGCATTCACTAGCGTCGGCAGGTTAGCATTTCACCTGGTTAGCATTCACCAGCGTTCGTTTTACTGAGGTTAGGTTTAGGTGTATCCCCCGACTTTCGGCACCTCCGTGCAGCCAATCACAAGCTTCCGCTGCCTTAACATAGTTGCTTTTTTGATACACTCGGACTGAAAGACCTGCAAAAAACACTCCTGTTTGTCTTCACCACACACATGCACACACACACACACACACACACACACACACACACACACACACACACACACTCACACTCACACTCACACTCACACACACACACACACACACACACACACACACACACACACACACACACACACACACACACGCGCAACCACGCTTATGCAAAGGTAGATACTGTAGCATGTTTATTTAGACAGACGCTAGGTTAATTTGAACCTAGCATTTTGCATTGAAATAAGTTGTTGAAAGGGGCTTTGATGTGTAAACTTGTTAAGGGTCCATATTAGTTCAAAATGAGACCTTATTAAATGTATACCAGATCAATTTTAGATACTCCAGGGGGGGGCATCCAGGCGGCGTGGAGGTAAACAAGACTATGTAGGATACAGGAAAAAAGTTCTTGACTACCTTTTTTCACTGACAAAATCGAAATAAAAACGAAATAAAATCAGTGCCATGAATCATGATGATTGACAATTTCATCAACAGATAAAAAACTAGACTGCTACAGTATGCCTTATAGCCTGTGGTGATGCAACGTTATATGGTTTTACTTAATCACTATTAGCAATCAACTCCATCACTCTATCATCACCCTGCACTCACACAGCAGTGACTGTGTCGTATGTCGACAAGTCACTGTGTAGCTGTCTCTCTAATGGGCAAGCTTTAACGGTTAGCTGTCGCCTGTGGGCATTGCTGTCTGTCGGTTACCATTATAACTCTAGGAATAATCACTCAACTAGCGGTTCAATTTGCATAATTACACGTAATTGGACAGGGATATGTCAAATATGACGGTTAAATGTCAGCGTCCTGTGTTTCCTCTTACGGGTGACAGAAACAACACAGGCACACAATGCTGGACAGCAGTGGACATCCATCCAGCTTTGGAGGCACAAATGTTGTCGTCTAGTAAAGGAAAACACCTCTACATGTTTGTGTGCAGTGCAGTGGTGGACATTAACTAATCAAATGTACTCAAGTCCTGTGCTACGGTATTTTGAGGTATTTGTACTTTACTGGAGTATTTCCAATTACTTTTACATCTACTCCACTACATCTCAGAGTGGGTCTACACTGTAAAACCAAACATGCTGGATAATTCTGCTTAGGCAAAAATATGGAGTACACTTAACTTAGTTTTCATCAGCATGTTATTCCTAATCACTTAAACTAAGTTAATAGTACTTTTGGTCCAAAAAACTGACTAATTTGATTGTTTTGGGTTGTGTTTATTAGAAAAAATAAGTTCCTGATGTTAAAACTCATTTAAACTAAGTTACTAGTACTTTGGAGTCAAAAGACTTGAGTTAACTTAGAAAAACTACGTTCAGTGCTTTTTTTCATCATTCACACATGTGCAGATCAGTCCAGGGGCGGGACTTGTTGTCAGTTGAAATTTGAAAGCAGCCCCTTTTGAATGAGGAAGAAAAGCATTCAAATGGAGGACCTACTCTGTTTTCTGTCAGCTTTTGGACTATTTTTATGCTCTGTTCACTGATTTGGTGAGTACACATTTTATCCTTGATCAAATTGTTTTGATGTGTTGTAATTCAGCTAGTTTTGTGTGGTTGCTTTCTTTGATACAGTTTGCTATATTCCTTAAAAACAGTGGCTGCTAAATTCAGCCTGGTTTACATGGCTTTCTGCACATTTGAAGATGGGCAAATTTCAGCAAAGTACCACTGCTCAAAGAAATGAAGGGAACAAAATGTTCCCTTCATTCTTTGAGCTTTCTTTGAGCAGTACTACAGTTAACTATATTCAAATAAATGTAAATAAATTAAGGGAACATTTTGTTCCCTTCATTTCTTTGAGCAGTATCTCTAGTGTAGAGGGAAATATAATAGCAGAGGAGCTATCAGAGTAAAGACTTAAAGTGCTTAATGTCCAGATATTGTTTGAGATAAAAGCTATGTGATATCTGTTTTTCATGGTTGGCTCAACTTGTGTCTCTCTTTCTTAGGTCTCCGAGGCCAGCTCAGACTCAGTTGACCCTTCTGCTCTGTCCATCTCCCAGAGCAGTTACAGGTATTCTCACCCACACCTTTTGAGATGTTCCTTTTAGGCAGGGTGTTTCTACTTGTACTGTACTACATTTCAAGTGTATTGACTATACTTGTAATGTTCTCCATTTTTGTCTAATAAAATAATCAGTCAATCAATCAATACACAATGTTTACACATTGAACAATTCATTTAGAGTAAAAGCTGCATTTAAAACCGCCCCCCGAAGTCAGAACCCACCAATTGAATTCATTCAAATTCCTCCTTTGCTTCCTTTGCTTTCATTGTTTCACATAGGTCTATGTAAAACCCAAACATGGACATACTTTCACAAAATTCTCCTTTCTCGTAGGACATCAAAATGGACCGACGGTTATTGCTGAGAGTTGCAGCCACAACAGGGACCACAGCATCGCACATTGAAGGGACACCACAAATGCCAAGAAGAGGACAATGGCCAGAGTCCTTTGACGTGTATACACCCAAGTTCTCAGTGGATGTTAATCAGAAACTTCTAGGGAGATTGTGCCTTCATGAGAGCTGGAACACAGAGCTGAGGACCTACTAACTGTTTACAGTTGGTGTGCTGACTATTGACGATGCTCTTCAAAAGGGTCCAAACTGCACCTAGAGCCCATTTCCACTGCCATCGAACTCGAGGGGATATAGTCATCGTGGATATTAGAGACTTGCCTCAGGATTTTCTCTTTTATTTGGCCTTGTACACATGTACTGCAATTGGATTACCCAAAATGCATGGGAAATGGACATGCATTCATAAGGTAATGCTGGGATTGGGGAATAAAGCCCTCACACTGAAACTTATGAGCTCTAAAAAAAAAAAAGATCTATACAAACATGGAAAATACCTCAACTGTTTTGAGATGTGATTTTATTTATTAAAACAATTGCGGCTGAACAATTAGGTTAGCTTTATATTACTACATTTTAAGTTGGGTATTTATAAAAAAGTTGAAAGCTAAATGGTAATCTCTTGCTAATGTGTTGTTCAACACAACTCTGTCTATATAATATCAGGATTTTTTTTAATATGTTGGTTTAACCTTGTAATGCTGCTTTGTATGCCATTTGAGCTTGTACATCTGTGACTGTAGTATGAAGAAGTGAGTCATTACCTTAAGAAAATATGGAAGAGGTTCTGCCTGGTGAACATGACATTTGAAAATAAACTTTAGTTGAAGTGTTCTCAATGCATTGTTTTGTTTTTGGATTATTGTTTTGCACATGCATGTTATAAAGTAAGTGTTGTAATTGTATAGTAGAATTCTAAATTCAAGGACATTTAAGAATTGCATTTGTTATAGAATTTTCAGGAAAATACATTTAATTAAGGGATTTAGGCTACATACATGTTTAAAGTACTGCTTACTCAGAATAACCATGTTTATAGCATTGCAACACATACAGCTTACTCAGAATAAGCACGTTTTGTAGTGCTGTACATTCAAAATAACCTAGTACTGCTTACTCAGAAAAAACACATTTGTAGTGCTGCACACTCAAAAGAATCTAGTACTGCTTACTCAGAATAACCACGTTTTGTAGTGCTGGACACTCAAAAGAACCTAGTACTGCTTACGCAGAATTAACGAGTTGTGTAGTGCACACTCAGAATAACCTAGTACTGCTTACTCAGAATAAACAGGTTGTGTAGTGCACATTCAAAATAAACAAGTACTGCTTACTCAGAATGAACAAGCTAATCGTACTGCTTACTCAGAATGAACGAGTTTCTCTAACTCATCATTACTGATTGTACGTTAACTCAGTTTTTTTGAGGCAATGAGTTTCTGTACTTTTTTTTAGTTAAGTCAACGCGTCAGGGTTTACAGTGTAGTGGCTTTTTTCAGAGCAGACCTGAGGAAGACCATTACAGTATTTTAACATAAAGAGATGAAAGGCTTTGATACTTTTTGTTCGGCAATGAATCCTCATATGATTGCTATATAAGGCTTTGTATAGTGACTTGATGTGGCCATTAACATGTGCATATCTATATAGAGTTCTGACTTGTCCTTCATCATTCAAAGACAGGGGGAACTCAAGGTGAACACTTCTTCTTTGGCGAAAACGTATCTCTGTCTTTCTGGCACATCTAAGCATAGATTTGTTCAATTCACGTAGTCTCAGTGAATCTACGGAACAATAGTGATTTTTATACGTTGAATAATAGGAGCCATGTGAAGGTTGAATAGAAGAAGCCAGCAGACTGAATCTAAGGCACTGCTTCTCAGATTGGCGTTTGCACAGAGAAGTTGAGGAGTGGAGAGGCGAGTGGGCGCGGTCCCGTGAAATTCTAACGCGCGTGCTCGTTCATGCATGCGCTCGCGGGCGGCGAGAGCTAGATTGTGGTCATCTTTGTGAACGATTGTGTTCGATTGTGTTTCTCCATGGCGGTGCGATCCCCGCTGATCCAAGCGAGAACGTCCATGTTAATAATCCCCCGTCTGAAAGGAGCTTTAGTCCCTCCCTAACATTTTAGTCTAGTGTTTATTTGTTGATGAAATTGCCAATATACTGTACTCCTTAATAGTGGACCTCTCTGTAAAACAAATTGTATATTGTTGTGTAGAATTCTCTTATCTCCGTATTTTATCTTTTTGTGTTTTTCTCCTGAATTGATCCTATTGATACTATCGTCACACAAAAACATCAAAAGCAGCACATCCACAAGCTCAAAGCGCGTTTCTGAGCTTTTCTATCTGCTACTTTTGAATTTGAATTCTTAAAATCACAGTCCATTTGTTTCCCCCAACATTTTCATAGAAAGTCATGGACAGGGACGAAATGATCAGAAAATGCTATAATCTCAGGAGTTCAAGGTCGGACTTTTCTCATGGCTAGAAGCAGAAGAACTGAAGGAAATGAATATCGGCCCACTGGATCACAGCTCCCGCCAATATTTTATTGACTAGTATACGTTTTCAACCCAACAGGGTCTCCATCTCCCCGTGTCTACTTTTATCCTGCACCTGGCTTAAGCAAGCTGGATGTACAATACAGCTACTCTACTGTGTGGAGGCGGAAAAACACACCATCTGTGTCTGATCCGGGCAGGATTAATATCCCTAAGTAGCACCGTAAATAATGTAATTACAGTACCTCGCGTACCCTGGAGAAACTAATCCTGTCCAAACAGGAGCTTTTCATTTCAGATTACAATGTAGAGGCTGTAAGGAGGAACGGAGGTTTTCTTTATTTTTTTACATACCGGGTCATTACGCAGTCAATTCTAGTCGAGCAGCAGCAAGTGGACATTCTCACGCGATTGAGGAGAATACTCAGGGACGTGCCGGCCATTAGGAAAAAAATTAAAATAAAATGTCGGCCTTCGTTCCATTTTGGGGGCTGGGAGGCCAACAAAGTAAATCGTCACTGTCGGGCAGAAACCTCGCATCTCCAAGTTTCAAATTTGTAAATTTTTTCGCAAAGCAAAGCCCTGCTTCATCATACAAGGCTGTCGCACAAAAGTAGTGAAAACCGCTGATCTACAAGCACACAACGCCTCGCGGTGCGAGGCGTTGTGTGCTTGTAGATCGGCTGTTTTCACTAGTTTAAATCATTTTTTAAATGGTTTTGGACATACAAGATTTCCACCCGACGACAATGACCAAATATAACTCATGTAATTGGCCCACTGGCTTGTCACTGGTCATGATCTGAAATGGCAAATCTTTGAGTAGCAGCAGCGCTATAGAGAGAGATCTCTCTCTATAGCGCGCAATGAGGGCCTCTCCAACTCTTTTTCCCGGGCTGAATCAGGGGCCCAGCACGTCCCTGAGAATACTGTACAGTGTACAGGTATGTACCACTGGCTGCATTATGTTTAAAGCTGCATTGCACCTCAAGCTGACTGTAATTATTGTCTGGTTCTGGTCTTATTGTGTGCTATTCTTGCTATTCTTTTGTGACTTTCTCAACACAGCGATTTGATAATCCCTGTCTAAAATTATTAGTATTGCAACCACCACCAAAATAATGATAGTAAGAGCAGCTATCTGCACATATACAAGCGGCGTTCACTGTCTGGAGCAGTGGAACCCCTGTTTTGAGAAATAATTCATTTCCCAGAGGAATTCACTGGGAAACTGCATTTTTCCAAAGATCTCAAAAAGTATACAAATTTGTAAAGAGAAAATAGAAGCACACGTAACTGTAAAGCTGAACAAGTTGAAGTTTGAACGAATTGTGGTGAAGTGAGCCCACAATTAAAATAAATAGCAACACTCACTTTTATTTTTACATTAACCACTTTACATTAAACCTCACATCCCTATTCTGGGGGGAGTATTAGTTGACAATAGCCGATCTAGAAGTTGTACATCAAGAAAAAAAGAACAGACCAAGTACCGAGCCAAAGGTCAAGTTTATAAAGTATGGAGTGTTTGGTGGTTAAATGTCAGAAAACACATTAAACATGAATCCAATATGTAGTGTGGGGGGCCTGGGGGCCTGGGGGTCCCTGCTTCATCTCTCTCAGCTAAGGGGTCCTGTGTCTTGAGACAACAATAATAAAAACTGGATTGAATTGGAGTGACACCACCGTACAACAAAGTATAAATTAAGCTTATTAAAAGAAACATGTTTGAGTTGGGAGAATGCTCTTGTGTGCCTTTTCAGTCAACATTCATATTCATGTTGTGTGTAGTATGTTAAATGATTCCCAGTTGATTTATCTTTTACAAATATACACATTTTTCACAACATCAAACAAAAATTATTTCAGCAAGATTTCTGTTTTTAGCTGTGGTTGTTAATTGGTTTAAATTGTGCCCCCTCTGTTTGCTAATGAATACAGTAAAGAAACACAAATTCATATATAATTAATTCAGTGGTTTAACCGTTTGGTTCAAGTAGCACATACCGACAGTACTTGACAACACTGCCAAAAAAGTCCAGGCATTTTACCCCAAAATGTGGGTCAACCTCATACAAATTGCAACAAAAACAAACTCAAGGGATCTGTGTCATTCTGAGTGTGACCTAAGGAATTGTATGAAGGGAAAGGTTTTAAATTTGCCTAAAAAGCCCATGATCCTACCAAAAGAGCTTTTTTTCTAGCCCCATTGTGCATTGCCCATTGGTGATGTGGCCACCATTTTGGAACATGAGCCAAGTCAAGTGTGAAGATGCATGGTTCTCAAGATAAGCGACGGCATGCATCTATCTATCTATCTATAGAGCATTGTCGAACGCTTTCATTCTGACATCTGTGAACGGCGCTCGTCGGCCCGTTCGTTCGGCGGTCCGTGTCAACTGTCCTCTCGTCTTTCTTTGCATTCACATGCTCCAATAGCACCCAGCTGCAGACTTGCAGACCTCGCGAACGTTGATATGTGAGCGGTGCTGTCTGCAGCTGGGTGCTTCCCTTCACATGAAGCGCTGTGTGAGAGTCTCCGCCTCTCACACAGCTATTCTATATGGGCTATGTCAATCATTTTGACAAATAATAGCTTGCAGCAACGTCGAAAAAAAATAAAAACATTTGAATAGCCAAAAGTATAAAAAAGGATGGTTAAAAAATAACTAAAAAGAACTACCGTAAATTCTCTTATAGAAACCTGGGCTTTTATTTGTCTCAAGAGTAGCGGGCACTAGGCTTTTATTGAAAGGAGGCGTGTATAAGAGAGAAGGCCTATATCCCTATTTTTCAAAAAGTTCAGAATGAATAAATCAATATGTTGAGTCAGTTTGAACCCAGTAAAATGTACTGGGTTCATTTATTGAAACCAAGTACTGTATGAAATGAACAGTGCAGTTAGTTACAGGTGGACACTGGTCATTTTAACTTAACAGTTAAGTTCAGCTGCAAATAACAAAAATATGTATTGGTATTTCCCACATAATAACATTATTACAGCTTTAGCTGACATTAACAACACATGAACAGTGCGAATTAAGCAGATGTAACTTAATAAGAACACATTCCAATATCAAAGCAAAACTTCAATGCAGACAGACAGAAGGAGGAGAGGGAGAGAGGAGGAGGAGAAAAATAGACAGAGAAACGTCATATTTCAATCACTCACTTTTGAGTAGATTTCCTTCACACTGGGTTGTGTTTGTCACACATTGAATCAGGGACCGGTGTAATCTACTCTGAATGTTGTGGCTACATCATGATTCATAGCTAAACTAGCATCTGTTATGTGTTGTTGTTGTCAGCTGCTCATGCACCCATCAAGCCCCCAGAACGGCTTGTAAATATTGAAATGGCCGCCCTACTGGCCAAAGCTGGAACTTCAGGTGGGGTGAAACATACAAGCACGAGCATAAGAGAGCGCCGCTGGGGTCTACAATAGGGTTCAATGGACATCAACATCGTTCGTGACGTCATTACGACTCGACGGCAAACATTTTGGCACATATATGTGCCAATTTCTCCCAGAATGCTCCTGGATTCAGCTACTTCTGCATGCTTCAAAACGCCACTGAGCACTTGCATTGAAATGAATTGCTGGGGGCGGGGCTGTTCAGTCTCTATTTAATATATACTCTATGGGTACCATAGTAAACATCGCCCTCTAGAGGCTTATATTGGAAAGACTGCTTGTAATTGTTTTTTTCTTTTCAATGGTGATCCGGAAATTAAAGAAGGTCAGTTTTTTTATTGAATATAGGACATTATTAGATAATTTACGGTAAGTTAATTAATTTGGGGGAACCATGAACTTTAGTTCAAAATGTGGAATTATGAACTACTAGAAGCTGGGCCGCCCTTCGGGCGGCCCAGCGTCTAGTCGGCGACCTGGCCAACTCGGAACAATGTAAATAGGGAATGAATGCCCCGCCCTTTAGGACCCGTTTTGACCATCTGTCTGCCTGTGTCCATTTATGCCCATATATGGAGATATCTGTATCTGTCTGTCTGTCTGTCGGCGTCCATTTTATGTCCATATATGGAGATCACTGCAGTTATAGTTCTGGGTCCATTTTATGCCCAGATATGGAGATATCTGTCTATCTGCGTCCATGTTATGCCCATATATGGAGTATCTGTCTGTGCCTCCAACTGTGTTGCAGACACAGTGCCGGTTCCCCCTTTAATGCAAACCTCATTATACCTGTTGTCATAGGACCCGTTTTGAACATCTGTTTGCCTGTGTCCATTTATGCCCATATAGGAACCGTTTTGAACATCTGTTTGCCTGTGTCCATTTATGCCCATATATGGAGATATCTGTATCTGTCTGTCTGCGTCCATTTTATGCCCATATATGGAGATCTTTGACCATCTGTTTGCCTCTGTCCATTTATGTCCATATATGGAGATATCTGTATCTGTCTGTCTGCAATCCAATTTATGCCCATATATGGGGGCATTCATTGAACGCGTGCCCGTGGGACGAACGGTTCTCGAGATACGCGGATTACATACATACATACATACACACTCACAGAGATTTTTTGTTGACTCATGTGGCGTACGTGATGTCAGAGCCTTTTATGAAGTGATGTCACAATGAGTCAGAGCTTTCGCCGATTTCCTCCGGAACAGCCTGATGTCAACAATCAACCCCGCATAAGGAGATTCCGAACGTTTCGCGCCGGGTGCCCATATATGGAGTATCTGTCTGTGCCTCCAACTTTGTTGCAGACACAGTGCCGGTTCCCCCTTTAATGCAAACCTCATTATACCTGTTGTCATAGGACCCGTTTTGAACATCTGTTTGCCTGTGTCCATTTATGCCCATATAGGACCCGTTTTGAACATCTGTTTGCCTGTGTCCATTTATGCCCATATATGGAGATATCTGTATCTGTCTGTCTGCGTCCATTTTGTGCCCATATATGGAGATCTTTGACCATCTGTTTGCCTCTGTCCATTTATGTCCATATATGGAGATATCTGTATCTGTCTGTCTGCAATCCATTTTATGCCCATATATGGGGGCATTCATTTTATGCCCATATATGGAGAACGCGCGTGCCCGTGGGACGAACGGTTCTCGAGATACGCGGATTACATACATACATACACACTCACAGAGATTTTTTGTTGACTCATGTGGCGTACGCGATGTCAGAGCCTTTTATGAAGTGATGTCACAATGAGTCAGAGCTTTCGCCGATTTCCTCCGGAACAGCCTGATGTCAACAATCAACCCCGCATAAGGAGATTCCGAACGTTTCGCGCCGTTTCGGAAAAAACGCGCATCGGGTCGGGTCGAGGCCGGGCACTGCACTCCGCGCCGCGGCGGAGAACGTGCGTGCCGAATCTGAAGCCGGTGGGACGAACGGTTCTCGAGATACGCGGATTACATACACGCAGACAGACAGACACGCAGAGACTTCTCGCATTTATAGATAGATGAAATGAACTAATTCATTTTAGAACTTTCCCACTGCTTGAATGTGGTAACCATATCATATTATGATTGTTGTAACCCTTTCAAAATATAAAATAGTTATTGCCAAAAGAGACGATGGTTTCCAAGGGAGTTCAGGCATTTTGTCTGTTGGATCATTCATTAAGACTTGAGGTGCCAATACAGCACATGCTTTGCAGTTACGGGCAAACACATGCTGGTTTGAATGCAAGCAGTTTCCAAATGAATTCAAATCCAATTTGTGTTGCGATGTTTAGCACTGCAATTATATCATTTGAGAGCAGAGAGCATATCATTCACCAATGAACAAAACAATGGAGCAGTGCTTGATGCCTCTGTGCTGGAACTCATATTATATGGCTGTGGCCAGCAGAGACCAGGCTGTATGCAGTTGTGGAAAAAGTACATTTAAAAGTATCAATACCGGAATGTAGAAATACTCTGATGAATACCTCACTTGTATTCCACCTGTATCAGGGCGGATTCTGCCAATGCATTCCAATGGGAATGGAGTGATTGGCTTGCCATTTGCAGATTTCTGCAAAAATCTGCTCCATGCCCATTGAAATGCAGTAGCAGAATCCGACCGTGGTGGTGGCTGCCGCGGCAGTTACCAGCGATGCCGGTGCCAGCTAATGTATTCGCTCTTTCTGCTATAACCACACGGACGGGCAGTTTACCGCTATACGGGACCTGCCGGTCCGTGTGGGCGGCCGCCGGTCCTACTGGCGGGACTGCTGGTCCTATCGCCGGCGATGCAGTGCGACTGCTGGTCGAACTGGCGGTCGTGCGGCGGTGTCTGCCGCTGCAGTTCCGCGGCAGGTGACGGTGCCAGAGAATGTATTCACTCTTTCTACTATTCTGTCTTTGTTTCTGTCTTATAAATATATTAGCTCTAATTACCAACACATTATTTCTTATTATGGCTTTATTCTGTCTTATTATGTCTTATTATGTCTTAAAGTGTACTGTAAAAAAGGATGGGACTGTTAAATTTAAAGGAAAATTCCAGTATAAAACACCCCCCCACATGATCATGATCTACCAGTCGATCACAAACTGCTGTGCAGGTCGACCACATCATGACTTGTAGCCTCGGGTAGCCAGGCAGGCTTACTCACCTGCCAAGAGAAAAGCCTGCTTACGACATGAGGCTGATACAGAATACAATACAGAATACAATACAGAATACAATACAATACAATACAATACAATACAATACAATACATACAGAATATAACAGTTCTACTTCTCCCTACCCTTCGGTTAGGTAACAAAAACATGGATTCTGACAAAGGACAACTACAGTATAAAGGTTTTATTTAGGTTTGTTTTGCTGGCGGATGTAAACAGACCTGCACTGCGTGGCGTAACTTCCCTTAACCACAGCACTTCCACCACTCAGGTGTGCTGGTGTGCAGCCCACAGTGCATGTTGTGGCCAGGGTGCATGACATGTGATTACATTAACCCATTCAGAACGTGTCTGTACACATTATAGTGTATTATTATTTTATGCTTTAACTATTGAAAAATAGCAGATCTATAACCTCACAGCGCGGCACCGAGTCTGCGCTGCGAGCTTGTAGATCTGCTAAACACAAATCACGAACACAAATCATGAAAAATCATGAAAATTGTAATTTTGACCTGGTTATATAAGTGTCTTTTGAATCCCTCTAAGGGTTTTTGAAAAACCTATTAGCAATCTGGCCAGCCATCGTCAAAGAAAAGGTCCTTTTCACTTAACTGGAGCTCAGTTAGTCTGTTCTTGAGAGACTACTAGTGTCAGTGGTTCTCAAACCTTTTCATGTGAAGGACCCCCAAACTGATATTTATTTGGCTACGGACCCCCATCTCAAAATATCTAGTTCCAGGGACGACCAGGAGCAAAATTTGAGTAACAAACGTTCGCTTTGAAAATACATACCGGTGTATTCAAAGATTTGCTCAAATTTTCAAAACTTTTTCAAAAATAGCAGATCTAGAAGCTCGCAGCGCGGCATTCGGTGCTGCGCTGTGAGCTTGTATATCTGCTATTTTTCACTGGTTAAAGCATTCAATAATTCTAGGCCTAAATGGTTTGAATTATTGAATGCTTTAACCAGTGAAAAATAGAAAAATGTGTGCAAATCTTTGAATATATACATGTGTTTTCAAAGCGAACGTCTCACGTAACTCAAATTTTGCTTCTAGGTGGTCACTGGAACTAAATATTTTAAGATAGGGGGGTCCGTGGCCATATACATATCAATTTGGGGGTCCTTCACATGAAAAGGTTTGAGCACCACTGACATAGCAGTCTCTCAAGAACATACTAACTGAGCTCCGGTTAAGTGAAAAGGAGCTTTTCTTTGACGATGGCTGGCCAGATTGCTGACATAGAAACATGAAGGATTCAAAAGACACTTATAGAATCGGGTACAAATTACATTTTTCACGATTAAAAAAAAATAGCAGATCTACAAGCTCGCAGTGCGGCACTCGGTGCCGCGCTGTGAGCTTGTATGTCTTCTATTTTTCAATAGTTAAAGCATAAAATAATAATACACAATAATGTGTACCCGTTCTAAATGGGATAAAACCAGAGGCATCAATTGGGTATGGCAAGGTATGGCTGGCTGCCATACCTTGGCTACAGGGGAAAACAATAAAATGTACTTGTTAAAATAAATGCATCATGTCATTTGCTAAGGTATGGCAACATGACTGGTGTCTTGCATGCGCGACACCAGTCATGTTGCCATACCTTAGCTTTTGCTGACCTGACGCCACTGTAAAACATATAATTAAAAATATAAAGAAATAAAACATATAATTAAAAAATATAAAGAAATGTATAAACACAAATCACGAAACCCCTTTTTTGGCATCTGTTACTTCTATTATGGTAACTTGATTGATTGACATCAAGCATTTTTTTCAGAAAGGTTACCTAGTAGTCTACTTGCCAGCCCATAGAGCCCCATTGTGAACCCGGACATATTGAGTACACAAATGTTTTATGTTAGAAATGTTGAGTAAGGGTCCCCAGCATGTAGAAACTGCCGGATGCTAACTTGCATAATTATGTTGAGCAATTTTCATAATTTGCATAATTAGATTAAACTAGAAGCTCGGCCGCCCGAACTGGCCAACTCGGGAACAATGTAAATAGGGGATGAATGCCCCGCCCTTTAATGCAAACCCCATTATACCTGTTGTCATAGGATCTGTTTTAACCATCTGTTTGCGTGTGTCCATTTATGCCCATATATGGGGATATCTGTCTGTCTACGTCCATTTATGTCCATATATGGAGATCTCTGTAGGACCCGTTTTGACCATCTGTTGCCTGTGTCCATGTATGCCCATATATGGAGTTATATGGAGTTATCTGTCTGTCTGCGTCCATTTTATGCCCATATATGGAGATCTCTGTAGAACCTGTATTGACCATCTGTTTGCCTGTGTCCATTTATGCTCATATATGGAGATATCTGTATCTGTCTGTCTGCATCCATTTCATGCCCATATATGGAGATCTCTGTATCTGTTTGTCTGTGTCCCTTTATGCCCATTATGGAGATCTCTGTATCTGTCTGTGCCTCCGACTGTGTTGCAGACACAGTGCTGGTTCCCCCTTTAATGCAAACCCCATTATACCTGTTGTCATAGGACCCGTTTTGACCATCTGTTTGCATGTGTCCATTTATGCCCATATATGGAGATATCTGTATCTGTCTTTTTGCGTCCATTTTATGCCCATATATGGAGAGATCTTTGACCATCTGTTTGCCTGTGTCCATTTATGCTCATATATGGAGATATCAGTATCTGTCTGCATCCATTTTATGCCCATAAATGGAGATCTATGCAGACACAGTGCCGGTTCCGGAAAACCCTGATGTCAGACATCAGAATTTGAACCTTTCGTGCTGGTTCCAGAAAATCTCGTATCGGATCGGGTCGAGGCCGAGCACTGCACTACCTGCTGCGGCGGGGAACGCGCATGCCGAATTTGAAATAGGGAATGAATGCCCCACCCTTTAATGCAAACCCCATTATACCTGTTGTCATAAGAGCCGTTTTGACCATATGTTTGCCTGTGTCCTTTTATGCCCATATAGGAACATCAGAATACGCAGTGATGGGCAGTAGCGAGCTACAAGTAGCGACGCTACATAGCTTAACTACATTTTTCAGTAGCGTCACGGTAGCGCCGCTCGTTTTGAACCAAATAGCTTTTAGCGTAGCGGAGCTATTTTTAGACCCCAGTAGTGACGTAGCGTCCAACAAACGCTACACGTTACTAATTAAGGTTGTGCGCAAAGAAGGGAAAAAAAATCCCTGGAGAAAAGCCATGGTATAGAAATAACGACTGATACACAGACAACGCTCTGGATATACAGCGTGTGCACTTTCTATGAGAATCACAGCTCGTTTTATACTTCTATAGTACAGCAGTGTCATTTGCAAAAAAGGACAGATCTACAAGCTATCAACGTGTCTCGGCTCGGCAGGGTGTTCGCTTGAAGATCTACCCTTGCTTATGGCTCCTCCCCAATAGCAACACGTCACCGCTCACTGTCTGCACCGGGGCACCCACTGCAGTGCACACAGAGTGAGACACGGGCTGTGTCCGAAATCCACCCTATTCACTAATGTAGTGTACTAAAATGGGGCTCCGCCATTTTGAACTAGTGTCCGAATGTATAGTGAGCATTTTTGTACCCTAATATAGTGTACTGAAGTATCCCACAATGCATTTGGATTTGTAGTGAGCATTCGATGGTCACTACTTCAGCCGGCTTGAGCTCAGCTATCCCACAGTGCACTGCGCGGCAGCCGCTCTC
>NW_027664831.1:0-2000 GCF_963921795.1 Nannobrachium achirus | reverse complement strand
AGGGCGTTTATCGTGGGCTTGCCCAGGCCTTACGGCCTGGGCATAAATAGTGCGACGATTCGTAAGGATCAAAGCGAGTTCAGGGGGCGGTCCCAAGGGAGCGCGCGCGCGGAGGGGGGTGGGTCACTAGGTCCTGCCCCCCCCCCTTACCCATAGTTCTTAGGGAAGTCAGATGGTGGGACTCAGTCTCGTTGCATAGCACTGCTGCTTGCTACCATGCTGCAGTACACACACAAGTGCCACACTTGTTGCTTGCAGGTAGCTGTGCTGCTGCCCACCGCTTGGAGAGGGTGCCTAACTTGGCTGAGTATTTCTGTCTGTTTCTGCTATTTTTCTATCACTCAATTCAGGTATGTTCAATGACCATACATGAAGCTAGTTAACATTTGGTTGTTAGGTTTCTCTAGAACTTGATTATATTGTGTTTTTCTCTAGATAGATATCCATTTACATTGTTATATTGCTGTTAATGTACTGACCTATTATTTGTTTATTATTGCAATGTTGTATCTGCTTATTGTAAGTCGCTTTGGATTAAAAGCGTCTGCTAAATGCCTAAACTGTAAACTGTAAACTGTAAACTTAGCTGCCAAACTAAGAAGCTGTGTTCTTGGCCAGGTTGTATGGGAAGTTTGAGATTGTTATTCTGGTAATCGCTGAATTCTAAACTGCTGTTTCAAGGTTCAGATTTCTTGCTATCGTTGCTGGTGCCTAGCTGATTTCTGTACTTTCAGTTTGTTGCTAAAGCTATTTCAAAGGTGTTACAGGCTTGCTAAAGTTGCTAAAGGTAAACTCCGTATCATAGAAGTTGGCTGTGGCTACGGGCTAAATGCTAACTTATTTCGTGCCCTGGTGGGCCTTTACTGGGCTACCATGAGTTAAAGTAATCTCAGTCGTTGGGTTTGTCGATAACCATGTCAGTACTTTGCAACGGCGCGGGCCGTATCGGCTAGCGCGGAACAACAGGTTTAATGTATAGTCAGCTAGGAGCTAGCTGGTGGCTATTGCTAGCCGGCTATTTCGGTAAGGATGCTGTTAGCTGGTAAATCAATGTGCTAGCCATGTCAAGGCATAGAGCGGAGGCCCGCGTGAAAACACAGCCCCGTAGCAGGTAATGAATCACGCTAGGAGGATTCAGTTTGTAGGTTGCAGGTGTCTGTAAACGGCAGAGTTCACCTAGCTCCTGAGCTAGCCGAGTCACGTCAAGCGGTGATTTACGGCATGACGTTCGGCAGCAAATACTAAGCGCTGCGTGTGGGAAATGTAGTTCTCTATCATGCCAAGCCTCGGCGTCGTGCTAGTAGCAAGCTTCGCCCGCAGCGTGCTTAATCTAGTTAGTATGGGGCCTATATTGCTTCTGCCTCGCCTCGGGTTATGTGTATGTTTTCCTCTTTTTGCACTGTCTGGCCGTCTTAACAGCTGCTGCTTATGAGGTGCTAGTTGCTATACCTTAGCAGCTACTAAATGGTTCCTGTCGCTTCTTGGACCATAGTAGGGCTGCTGCCATTTACCGTGGCGTAGAAGCCCTCGCGGGAGGAACTTTTAAAAACAGTAATCGCCTCTCTTTGAGAAGCCTATTAAGGATGTTTTCCGTGTGAGCTCCTGGGAGGAGGAAAACCCGCAGGCTATACAGTTTACGTGCAAACTTGTTTTGCTTCCGCTAACACAGTCGTGCCTGTCTGTCCTGACGTCACCAGTTGAACTCGCTAGTGCATGCAGGGAATCGTAGTCTACTCTAAATGCTCGATAGACCACCCTCCCTCCCTCCCATCCAGCTAAACTTTCTCTTTCAGTTTCAGCATCCATCAGCTGTAGCTTTTCCTCGCATCGTAGGCTTTTAGTTGATAAGTTCTAAGTTGTCAGCGGTACTGCTATACTAAATGCTATAAAAACCAGCAAGTTATTGTTTCTACTGCATGTCAAGCTGTTACCAGGGTGTTGAGTGTTTTCTGCTAACATGTTGTCATTACTGCTCCAGTATGGCAGCTTCAGATCACTTT
>NW_027664832.1:12500-16734 GCF_963921795.1 Nannobrachium achirus | reverse complement strand
TGATTGTGTGTGTGTGTGTGTGTGTGTGTGTGTGTGTGTGTGTGTGTGTGTGTGTGTGTGTGTGTGTGTGTGTGTGTGTGTGTGTGTGTGTGCGCGCAGTAGTAGATGATTATGCTTAGTTCAGTGTGGTATGAACTTGAAGCACTGAAAATAGCCGACCTCAAAGCTCACAATGCGCCGAATGCGCCGCGTTGTGAGCTTGGAGGTCTGCTATTTTCGATATTTTCACCAAAGTGCCCTTTTAGAAATGTCAGCCCCTGCCTCTCTAATATTCTCTGCACGTCCCTGTGTGTGTGTGTGTGTGTGTGTGTGTGTGTGTGTGTGTGTGTGTGTGTGTGTGTGTGTGTGTGTGTGTGCGCCATGTGTGGGTGTATGTAGTGTTGGGGGTTGGCTGAGTGAATGCAGGTCTTGCTCTAAGTGCAATGCTTTACCTTTTGTCTTCTATTTTGCCAGTTCTTACAATAGCCTGTTATATTTGTTAAAGTGATGAAATGAGTTTGACCATTCCATTCTTCATTGTTTGCGCGCATGTGTGTGTGTGTGTGTGTGTGTGTGTGTGTGTGTGTGTGTGTGTGTGTGTGCGTGCGTGCGTGCGTGCGTGCGTGCGTGCGTGCGTGCGTGCGTGCGCACTCATGTTCGTGTTTGAGTGCGTGCGTGAGTGCGCACTCATGTTCGTGTTTGAGTGCGTGCGTGCGTGCGTGCGTGCGTGCGTGCGTGCGTGTTCGTGTACGCACACAGACTCACGTGCGTGCACGTGCATGCATGTGGTGTGTGTGTGTGTGTGTGTGTGTGTGTGTGTGTGTTCTGTCTGCATTCTCAAAGTCATTGTTTCCCTGGGGAGAGGTCAGCACTCTGGTCAGAGCTTTCTACTTGCATGTTCACCTCCAGCACTGGACACAGAGAGAGAGAGAGAGAGAGAGAGAGAGAGAGAGAGAGAGAGAGAGACAGACAGACAGACAGACAGACAGACAGACAGACAGACAGACAGACAGACAGACAGACAGACAGACAGACAGACAGACAGACAGACAGACAGACAGACAGACAGACAGACAGACAGAGAGTGTTAGGGACAGAGTAGTCTCGCGTAGCCAGACAACTATTCCACAATCTCTGAATGCTATATAGAGTCTGGAACAGCAGCTCCAGAACGGCGAGTATCGAAAACGGGCATTAAAGTTCAAAAATCTATATTTTAAAATGGTTCATTTCTGCTAAGCAGCAAGCTAAACATGCTTATATGATTTTTATTTATATAATGATAAATATTTGTGGGATGTGAGACGGAAGCGGAAGTGACGAGGGCTTCACTTCCGCTTTGACCGGGTACTCATCGTTCTTCTCTTGATGCGCCAGACTGTATGCTGGGAGCATTTGACCAAATCGCGGAGGCAACAGTCTGGCCACGCGAGACTAGGGACAGAGGGACAGCAAGACAGTGAGTGACAGAGAGAATGTAAGTAAATAGAAAGAAATATGGCCTAAATAAAACACAGTATTATTATCATGAAAACATTCCACAGAAAATGCATCAAAAGACACATTGAGAATGCACTCCTATAATTGGTCCATTTGGTATACACTTAAGTTGTTATGTGTGATGCTGTTGCATTGCACAGATGTCAGAGGCACACTTTATGTTTTTTTTTTTGGAAAACATAACCACCCAACACCAAACTTGAACAGTCCGTTTGATGGTGAGTTTAAACATGAAAAGGACCTGTAAACGATTTCAGCTCCAAAAGCTCTCGCACTTGCCGCTCAGGTTTGGAGTTGGCCTATGAACATAAAAAAAAAAAACACTTGCTTCTTAAGAGTTTCCAGTTGTGAGCGGGAGAGAGAATAAATGTGAACTCTTCCCCGCGAAGCCGCGGGTGATTTCAAAGGGAGATTCTCCGCTCGCGTGAATATGTAAGAAAGCGACATGATTGGACCCACAGGCTCGTGTGCGGAGGAGGGGACCGTTTAGAGAAGAGGAAGAAGAATAATGATCACACAAAGAGCGACCAGCCGCGCGCTTCCCCCCTACCATCCAGGCCACCTTGAGCAACCACCCCCCCCCCCCCCCCCCCCCCCTGCACCCACCCAACCCACCAACGCTCAGCGCTCCCTTATTATTGAACAGCCTGTGATGGGGGTCGAGTCCCCCCCCCCCCCCTAGAACAATTTCAATTTTAATAGCTTTTACTATGTATCCGAAGCACAGGAGACACAGAGAGAGAGAGAGAGAGAGAGAGAGAGAGAGAGAGAGAGAGAGAGATGGAAATGAGAGTAAGAGAGAGAGAGTACCCCCTCTTCCTCAAAATAGAGCCATCAAAAATTAGGCCCAGTGTGGCACACAGAGAGAGAGAGAGAGAGAGAGAGAGAGAGAGAGAGAGAGAGAGAGAAGGAGACACGGCAAGACAGAGACAACAAGACAGGCGGACAGACTATAATAGAGAGACCGGAGTGCAGAAACAGACGGACAGAGACACAGACAGACGGGTGGACGGACGGACGGACGGACAAAGAGACAGACAGGCGTATGGACAGAGAGGACAGACAGACAGACAGACAGTCTTGTAATGGTCCCTGTGGATGTGTCGCCCGGAGCTGGGCTCAGCCTTCCTTTCCTCTCCATCATCCCTCCATCCTGACACTAACCCCTCCGCCGCTGCTAATTTCATCCCCAGGATTAGCCCCCCCCCGCCCTCCCAAAGCCCCCCCCCCCCCCCCCCCCCCACACACACACACACACGCACACACATATGTCTGTCTGTCTGTGTGTGTGTTCTGTAATATTTCTGGGGGGGGGTGTGAAACGGTAAAAATATCGCCTACTCCTGCCTCTAATAAGACTTAGCGAGGCTCCCTACTGGCTACTATTCAGAGAGGAGGGGGGGGGGGGCTGCTCTAGCGGGAAGTGACCGCGGAGAAGGAGTGAAGGTGAACGTGAAAGCCGTGCGCTCTGGTTTTACCTGCAGGGCAATGCAAGCTGTTTTCTTTATGCATAAAAGAGAAGGAGGGGGGGGGGGGGGGTGAGAGTGGAGGAGAGGAGTGGGGGAGGGAGAGAGAAGAGAGAGGGATGGAGGGGAGGGATGAGAGAAGAGAAGAGAGCAGAGGAGGAGAGACAGACAAGGGGTGCCACATGTCGCCGATTCCATCTCAGAGTCTTTGTCTCTTTATTTTTGTCTATATCTAACTGTTTCTCTCCGTCTCTCTGTCTGTCTCTTGCTGCTCGTGTTATAACATGATGGTTCCTCAACCTGTGGGTCGGGACCCAAAGGGGGGGTCCCCAAATTATTTTGGCGGGTCCCCAGTGATTAACTGAATGTGCAACATTGTTTTCTCACTCAACAGTAAACAAACCATCTGCACATTTCTAAAGTGACAATTTAAGGACGTTTTAATACCTCTAAAATGACAAATTAAACATTGGCCAAATTGTCAAATATGAGAGGCAGAAATTGTGAAAATAGCCGATCTCTGTAGATCGGCTATGTTCACAAAAGAACCGTGTTTATACAAAATGCAATGCCTCAACTCTTAGTGCTCATCATGGGGGGGGGGGGGGGGGGTCACCAGTTAAAATATGATTATTTTGGGGTCGCGGCCTGAAAAGGTTGAGAACCACTGTTATAATTATCGTCGTTGTCGGGTGGAAACCTTGTATCTCCAAGTTTCAAATTTGTACGTTCTTTCGCAAAGTAAAGCCCTGCTTCATCATACAAGGCTGTGACACAAAAGTAGTGAAAACAGCAGATCTACAAGCACACAACCGCCTCGCGGTGCGAGGCGTTGTGTGGCTTGTAGATCGGCTGTTTTCACTAGTTTAAATCATTTTTAAAATGATAAATGAAAAAGGAACGGTTTGGGAGCCTGGACATACAAGGTTTTCATCTGACAACGACAATATAGCACATTTCTTCCCTACTTGGTTACGCTGACCGGGGTGGTACAGTCCTGCAGAAGCTCCCATGTCATCTTTTCATTCAACTTGGTTGTTCAAAGGCCAGGCTCATACCACATAGAGCTCAGTGTAGCATGAACAGCGTGTCGCTGGGTTCGAGTCCCGATCCCGACTATACCTTTGCTGCGTGTCACTCCCCCATCTCTCCCTCCCCATTTCCTGTCTGTCTGCTGTCCTATCAATGAAGGCATAAAAGCCCCCAAAAAACAACAACATATCTTTAATAAATAATAACGACTATTACGCAGTATAACAGAACACCCTCCTGCTATCTCCTGTTCAACC
>NW_027664832.1:0-5000 GCF_963921795.1 Nannobrachium achirus | reverse complement strand
ATTCTTGGGACATGAAAAGTGTGCCCATGCAGAAAAAAGGTTGAGAAACACTGCCTTATATAACAATGATCTTATCATATTACTTGTCCTCCACATACTGTAACGTGTCATATCATGTACCCCTCTCCAACCAATCGTCTGTCTGTCTGTCTGACTGTCTGTCTGTCAGTGTGGCACTTAGCACAGAGGGTGTTGGGTGTGTGTGGCTGTGCGGTGGTGGTGGGGGGGTTACGGCCCCGTCACCATGACAGATTGCATTGGACGTGAGAGGGTGGGGCGTTGAGGGAAGAGGGACCCAGGAGAGGGAGAATGAGAAATGAATGTTTTCAGAGCTGCGTTGGTTGGCCAGGCTGCTTCTCTGTTGGGAGGTGCAGCAGACAGAGATCTGATGTGATGCGGTCTCGTCACATTTTCATAGAATTCTACCCAGTGCTGATGGAAAAAGTCAAAGGGATTCCATATACTGTAGGCTATCGTTGTTGTCGGGTGGAAACCTTGTATGTCCAAAACCGTTTGTTTTGTATTTATCACTTTTAAAATGTTTTTAACTAGTGAAAACAGCCGATCTACAAGCACACAACGCCTCGCAGTGCGAGGCGTTGTGTGCTTGTAGATCGGCTGTTTTCACTACTTTTGTGCGATGGATGGCCTTGTATGATGAAGCAGTGTTTTACTTTGCGAAAAAAAAAATCAAATTTGAAACTTGGGAGATACGAGGTTTCTGCCCGACAGTGACGATATACCACTCTGAAGACAAACACAATGACTCAATGCAAACGCAACTGTCATCATATCAAACCTGACGTGTTGCACAGGGTTCTTATTTTTTCTTCTATTTTTGTAGGCTATATTTTATTGTATTCTCATATTGTTTTAATGTTCCTGTTTATCTATGGATTTAAATTATGGGTGTAAATCATAGTATTCTTGCTTATATTTCTATATTGAGCTTTAACATGCTCTCTGTCCTTTAAAGAAAGAAAAGATAACATTAAATAAATAAATAAATAAATGTGTGTGTGTGTGTGTGTGTGTGTGTGTGTGTGTGTGTGTGTGTGCGTGTGCGTGCGTGCGTGCGTGCGTGCGTGCGTGCGTGTGTGTGTGTGTGTGTGTGTGTGTGTGTGTGTGTGTGCTGTATATTATATAGAAGAATGTGGCTAACTTCAATTGAGTGCTGACTGAATTAGACTCCTTCAGCGAAATGCATGTCACGTCCTCAACAGTTGACCATGGAGCTGCTTTACACCCCCATCACACATACCGGCTGATTTAAAAAGGATTACTGGAATACAGACAACAATATATAAGCCTACAAGTTCATTACTGAGAAGGGAAAATGACCAACCTTTCCTTCAAAGATGTCATGTATCACGAAACGCTTTAATCCCTTTTTCATTTGAAAAATGCTGTTTTTGTGATAACCCGGCCGATGTATTTCAAACTGCAAGGGACAACAGAATGCTTTTTTGAATACAAATTAATACATTTTGAGAGTAGTCAAGTCATGTTTATGTAGTCATATTACACTGACTACATCAAAGTATTATGTACAGAAAAATAGCAATTCTTTAGTGTGTTACGAGAATATGAGCCATGATCCCAGGGGACAAAAGCACTTTAGACACAATTATGATTTAACACAATAGCCTATATTGTAAGATGAGAGAGCTGTTTGTGTAAATGATAGCTTTGTATTTCTAATTATGACTTCATATACAGATACTGTATGTACCTAACAAAATACTTCCTGAAAGTCAAGGATGTTCACAATTACAACACCAGAGGCAGCTCCACAGATCACGTCCAAGTCCAACCCAGATTATCATTTGGCACAAACAAAGGGTTGCATTCGTTCTCCTGCTATGCCGCAAAAATGTGGAACGCCCTACCGAAGGCCTTGAAGGAGTGTACCTCCTTTAAAACTGTTCTGAAAAGTCAATTACAGGCGACTGCAACTCAAAACTGGTAAAAAAAGACAAAGCCTATCCTTACCTCCCCCAACCTTTCGATACTAGTTACATTAATTTTCTTTTTTTTTTTGCAGCATAGAAACCAATGGGTGCCTGACAGCATGTTGTGAGTTTGGACCTTTGCTGCGTGTCACTCCCCACCGCTCTCCCCATTTCCTGTCAGTAAAGTAAAGTAAAGTAAATTTCCTACTGTAAAGGCATAATAGCACCAAAACTCATCTTTTATTAAAAAAGAATATATATATATATATATATATATTAATATATATTTGATTACATTGATTACTGGTTACATTCTCTCCTCTCCCTTCCCTCTCCTCTCCCCTTCCCCTCTCCTCCTCTCTGTGCTTCAGCTGCATATCCAGCAGAGGGCGACAGCCATTAATAATAGCTGTCACCTACCATGGTAGCGCAACGGCCATATAGGTCTATCTATGGCGACGGTGCATATGACCGTGTTTGAGCGCGATTCACTTATATATCCAGCAGAGGGCGTCATTAATAAGCACATTACCACAGCACAATTCCTAATAAAAAAGAAGTAAAGAAAGAAAGAAAGAAAGAAAGAAAGAAAGGATTGATTGATTGATTGATTGATTGATTGATTGATTGAAGAATGTATTAGAAGTGTGTAGAGCAGGGGTCTTCAACGTTTTCAGGCCAGGGACCCCTTAGCTGAGAGAGAGATGAAGCAGGGACCCCCCACAACCCATAGATACATTTAGCTTCATCGTTTGACTGCACAATCATGTATTTTGGGTTAATCTAAATTTGTGTTTTCATATAGACCTATTTAACCACTTGAACCGTCAATAGGCCTAATAAACCTGACCTATCTCTCTGGCGTTGTGAGCTTGTAGATCGGAAATTTAAGTTCTCATAATATGGACGCTAGAGGGTTCAAGTGGTTAAAGTAAAAAAGGGGAAAGAAAGTTTCTATCACACAAAGATCTGAGGACCCACTGTAGTAACTCTGAGGACCCCCTAGGGGTCCCGGACCCACTGTTGAAGACCCCTGGTGTAGAGGAAAAGGTACAGTATCATAACAGTACAGTTCACTTGTACAAGGTCAACTAAAAGGATAGGCCTACCTCAAGAAAAGCACATGGCTTATTTACATTGATCCTTTTTTTTTTAAACTCATATAACATTGAATGACAGGCACTGTCAGGCAGATAGAACATTAGGTCTACTATTAACTAAGTATTCAAAAGAAAAACTGTTGTAAAAAAACCCGATACAAAAAATAAATGGTAGCCTATAAGGCTCAGGGGAGGTAAGGTTAGGCTATAAGTTTACTGTTACCACTTTTGAGTAGCAGCCGCCTGTAAATGGCTTTTCAGAGCGGTTTTAAATCAAGGTAGGGATGGGATTTACACTCCTTTGGGGCCTTCGGTAGGGTGTTCGTTCCTGTGGCGTCAGTTCAGAAAAAGCTAAGGTATGGAAGGCGCGCGTGCAAGACACCAGTCACGTTGCCATACATAGGCCTACCTTACCGTTTCTACGGTTTCTTGGGCTGGATGGCAGCCTGGAACGGTTGTTCAAGTGCAGCTAAACTTGGCATGTTAGTAAACGTGTCACAATTAGCAATAATGCATTGCACCTGTGCAGCTGACCTGCGGATTACCTTGTTAAAGTGACCATGTTGTGAAATTTTGCATTAGTTATTTTACTGTAGCCTAATTTCACAACATAATAACCAGCAGAGTAGACAAAGAGATATTCATTCATTTTATTTTTAAAAGTAACTTATTTTCACCCCTGGACGGAGGGTATGGCAGCTGCATACCCCTGCCATACCCAATTGACGTGAGATTGTAGATCTGATATTTTCACTTAATTATTATTACTAGTAGTAAGACGCCTCAGGGCGACATGCGACCTCGCCCCAAAAGGCAAGGTCGTGCCAATTCTTGGCCATCTGTCCACTGCATATGAATGTGGCCATGCAGTGATGTATATCGGACCAGTTACCCAAATATGGAGACCCCTGCCAGCCTATGGCAGGCTTGTCAACTCTCCTGGATTTCCCAGGAGTCTCCTGGATTTTGAACCCCTCTCCTGGGAGTCTCCTGGATTGGCAAATCTCCTGGATTTCTCCTGGATTTAGTATCAAACTCCCAAAATTCACCAGAACACAGGAAATGACATCTACTATGTTAAAAAAATTCTGGGGGAGGTCCCCCAGACCCCCCGTTTTAGGGGTGGGGGCAATGCAAGCAAGAAAGATCATAAAGATATTCACTTAAGTAATGACTTAAATATGAGAAATCATTATTAAAGATGTCCTTTTGCTTCAGTCATCAAATCTGTACACCAACATTTGGCATTTTTAAGGCTGAAATTGCACCCATGCTAGTAAAGCAAGCCTGATAAAAGTATCAAACATGCACAAAATTCACCAGAACACAGGAGATTAAATCTACCATGTTAAAAATGTTCTGGGGGAGGACCCGCTTTAGGGGTGGGGGCAATGCATGCAAGATCATAGATATTCACTTAAGTAATGACTTACAGATGAGACGTCATTATTAAAGATGTCTTACTTTGCTTCTTCATCAGATCAGTACACCTACATTTGGCATATTAGGCTGAAATTGTACACATGCTAGTAAAGTAAGCCTGATAAATGTATCAAACATGCACAAAATAGACAGATCAACAGAACACAGGAAAATATATCTATTAATACGTTTTGGGGAGAGGACCCCCCAGACCCCGGTTGGGGAGTTCCGCGCAAATCTCCTGGATTCTGACAATCCAATGTTGACAACCCTGGCATATGGAGATCCATGTATGTGGAGTGGAGATATTCTGTGAGAGCCCAAACATGCTTAGGTCTACTACTCAGTTATTCGTTATGCGAAAGTCATGATAATGTCATCTGACATTATACCCTTTTATGCCCATACATTCCCTGTCTGTAGAACCAGCCGTTAATGGCCATTCCCACTTCCCAGGCATTCCCATATGAAGTCCTATTAGATATGGGCTTAATATTTATGACAACAGGGAACTCCATATATGGGC